>NC_092003.1:17216389-17253889 GCF_044704955.1 Pristiophorus japonicus
GGGAGGCGGTCTGCATGTGTGGGGATGATCGTCAAACAGGGACAAAGGAAGACATTCCTACACACACAGTGCCAAGCCACTCAGCTTAGAAATACTCTCTGGCCTGCTAATCGAGAATCCGACAGGACGTGAAGAATCCAGTCCTAAAAATAGTACAATCAGTTTCACGCTCCATTCGTTAGCCTGTGACTCACGCAGACAGAGAGGGGGGGGGGGGGGGGGTAACGTGCAGAGAGACAGACAGAGAGGGAGGGGGGACACAGACAGACAGAGAGGGGCACACACAGACAGCTTGCTCGTGACGGATTGGCAGTCTGCGTTTCTCAGCGATTGAACACATGAGCTGCGCCCACTCTTCACACTGCTGAATATTTAATAGAAATTAATAATCAGGATATAAATTTTGCATAACTTCGATGGGGGGGGTGTTGAGATCGAAAGCAGCAATTCAGCGTCTCCCAGGGTCAGGGTCCGCGCCCCAAGCTGTATCAAGGGGTAAGTGCCTCCAATACGCAGCCAGCGCTTATCAAATCAGGTACACGCCTGGAGTTCGAGTTTGCCTGAACTCTCTCTCTGGAATACGATTGGGAGTTGAACACAACATTGCACAGTGGATTGAAGAGTGGTCCTGTGGGTGATGGGATTTTTCTTCACACAATGCCACGCGAGCCGAACAAAATGAGAAGGCAAATTGTCTCCCCTGGGAGACACTGCATCTCCTCTGGCAATTCCACAAATGATCAGACCGAACCGAGCACTGGCCGGTTATTAAAGAACTATGGTCCCAGTCCTGTCGACAGCCAACACATTAGCAAGCAAGCCCCAGGAGGGCCGAGAAAACACTTCGAGGACACCCTCGAAGCCTCCTTAACAAAAATGTAACCTCCCCACCCACTCTCTGGGGAATACCTGGCCCAAGACCGCCCTAAGGGGAGGAGGAGCAGCCGCCGGGAAGGCACCGAACACCTCGAGTCTCTCCGCCGGGAGCAGGCGGAAGCCAGGCACAAACAGCGGAAGGAGCGCACGGCAACCCAAGCCCCCCACCCACCCGTCCCTCCAACCCCACCCTGCCCCAGACACTGCCTGTGACAGAGACTGTAGGTCCCACATCGGTCCTCATCAGTCACCTGAGAACTCGCGTTAGTGTGGGAGCAAGTCAGCCTCGAGCCCAGGGACTGCCTCAGAACAGCAGGACACCTGTGGCCATCTGCAGGAATGGGAACTGAGATATTCCCTGGCCTGTGTAGTCAGCACCACGTCTGCCAGACTTAGTCAAGGACAGTCAGCACGGATTGATCAAGGGAAGGTCGTGTCTGACTAACTGGATTGCATTTTTTGAGGAGGTTAACAGGAGGGTCGATGAGGTATGATGTAGTGTATATGGATTTTAGCAAGGCTTTTGATAAGGTTCCACATGGCAGACTGGTCACAAAAGTAAAAGCCCATGGGATCCAGGGCAAAGTGGACCCAAAATTGGCTCAGAGGCAGGAAGCAGGGGTAATGGTTGATGGGTGTTTTTGTGTCCAGTGGGGTTCCGCAGGGCTCAGTGCTGGGTTCCTTGCTTTTTGAGGTATATACCAATGATCTAGACTTGAATGTTGGGGGTCTGATTAAGAAGTTTACAGATGAGACTAAAATCGGCTGTGTGGTTGATAATGAGGAAGAAATCTGCGGACTGCAGGAAGATATCAATGAACTGGTCAGGTGGGCAGAACAGTGACAAATGGAACTCAATCTGGAGAAGTGTGAGGTAATGCATTTGGGGAGGGCTAACATCATCATCATCATCACAGGCGGTCCCTCGAACGAGGATGACTTGTTTCCACGAGTTCACAGATATTTCAATGAAGGACCCGATGTTCCAGTCCTGAATTCCAATTGAGAGGCGCCTGTGGGTGGATTTTTTTAACGCGGGGTGACCGTTGCACACCAGCCACCACACGGGCTTGACAGAGCGAGGTCTTGGTCCAGTGGCAAGGGTTAACCAGGACGACTGGAGACCAGCTCTGCTGCACGGACCCAGTGCGCTCACATATCGCACAGTGTGGGCTGGGCCCGTGCTGCCCCTGGGCCCCGTACCCTCATCTGTCGCACCTCCGCCACGATCTCTCGCCACTCCTCCGCCACAAACATTCGCCTCCAATATAATCAGTACAGATGAGGCAACAATCAACACGTTTGCTGGACTATAGCCAGATTAAAGCTTCAGTGTACGTAAATTGCCAGTACCATTTAAACAAACTCCATTATCTTAAATTGAATGATCAAAGTATCCTGGTCTAAACCCATTCTTAGCATTAATATGGAGGTATGCAGGAGGGACAGTGTGGAAGAGGAAAAAGAGACGAGAAAGAGAATTACAGTATCATCAAACTTAGAATGAGGCCAAGAAAGGTTCATTGCACCAGACTGAGATATGGGGAACATTTGCGGAGGGATAATATTGTTGCCATCATCCAAGATGCGAGAGGTAATGTTGCAGAAGACACAGTCCACCCAAGGAAGAAGTAGTGACTCAAGATTGCAGAAATACTGCTGCATTTGCTGCTTATGCAACAAGTGTAGTACTTTGTTGTGTAAAGGGTCGATATCGATACAGCACTTTTCAATGTCACTCAATTATATAAAGAGGGACGAGTTTATGGTTTGAAACTGCACATCAGTAAAATGGTCATCAGTCCACCTTCTGTAGAGAACAAGGTTCAAATACAAGCACACAAGCCATTTCATTATCCAGCATATAGAGCAAGGGTTCCATGTTACAATACCCAGGCTATGTTGCTGTTTAACTAGATACAAGGACATAAGATTAGGAGCAGGAGTCGGCCATTCGGCCCCTCGAGCCTGCTCTACCATTCAATGAGATCATGGCTGATCTTCGACCTCAACTCCACTTTCCTGCACAAGGGCTAACAAGGCGAGGGAATACACATTAAATGGTAGGACACTGAGAAGTGTAGAGGAACAAAGGGACCTTGGAGTGCAGGTCCACACATCCCTGAAGGTAGCAGTCCAGGTAGATAAGGTGGTTAAGAAGGCATACGGAATACTTGCCTTTATTAGCCAAGGCATAGAATACAAGAGCAGGGAGGTTATGCTTGAACTGTATAAAACACTGGTTAGGCCACAGCTGGAGTACTGCGTGCAGGTCTGGTCACCACATTACAGGAAAGATGTGATTGCACTGGAGAGGGTGCAGAGGAGATTTACGAGGATGTTGCCGGGACTGGAGAATTTTAGCGAGGAGGAAAGATTGGATAGGCTGGGGTTGTTTTCTTTGGAACAGAGGAGGCTGAGGGGAGACCTGATTGAGATGTATAAAATGATGAGGGGCCTGGATAGAGTGGATAGGACGGACCTGTTTCCCTTGGCAGAGGGGTCAACAACCAGGGGGCATAGATTTAAAGTAATTGGGGGGAGGTTTCGAGGGGATTTGAGGGGAAATGTCTTCACCCAGAGGGTGGTGGGGATCTGGAACTCACTGCCTGAAAGGGTGGTAGAGGCAGAAACCCTCACCACATTTAAAAAGTACTTGGATGTGCACTTGTAACCTACAGGGCTACGGACTGAGAGCGGGAAAGTGGGATTAGGCTGGGTAGCTCTTGGTCGGCCGGCACGGACACGATGGGCCGAAATGGCCTCCTTCCGTGCTGTAAATCTCTGTGATTCTACGATAGACACGGAGCACAGTGTGCAGTCAGTGCTACACCCGGCTAAACACACAACGCTCGGAACCAACGACAGTGCCAGGAGGCAGGAATTTTGTTCCCCTCTTATTTTATAAACATACAGCACAGGAGGAGGCCATTGGGCCCACCGAGCCGGTGCCGGCTCTGTGACAGAGCGATCCAATCAGTCCCACTCCCCCCTGCTCTTTCCCCACAGCCCGGCACATTTCTACCCTTCAGGCATTTATCCAATCCCCTTTGAAAGTTGCTTTTGAATCTGCTCCCACCGCCCTTTAACGCAGTGCGCTCCAGATCACAATAATTCTCATCTTGCCAATCGAGTTGAACGTGTTTTCAAGTACAAGTCCGAGAATAGAGCAACTATGAACAATGGGAAGAATATTGGAGGGGAGCTGATTTATATTGTACCTTGTGTCAGTTGTGGCTCTGTGGGTAGCACTCTCAGAAGGTTGTGGGTTCAAGCCCCACTCCAGGGACTCGAGCACAAAACAAATCTAGGCTGACACTCCCAGTGCAGTACTGAGGGAGCGCCGCACTGTCGGAGGGGCAGTACTGAGAGAGCGCCGCACTGTCGGAGGGGCAGCACTGAGGGAGCGCCGCACTGTCGGAGGGGCAGCACTGAGGGAGTGCCGCACTGTCGGAGGGGCAGTACTGAGAGAGCGCCGCACTGTCGGAGGGGCAGTACTGAGGGAGCGCCGCACTGTCGGAGGGGCAGTACTGAGGGAGCGCCGCACTGTCGGAGGGGCAGCACTGAGGGAGCGCCGCACTGTCGGAGGGGCAGCACTGAGGGAGCGCCGCACTGTCGGAGGGGCAGCACTGAGGGAGCGCCGCACTGTCGGAGGGGCAGCACTGAGGGAGCGCCGCACTGTCGGAGGGGCAGCACTGAGGGAGCGCCGCACTGTCGGAGGGGCAGTCTTTTGGCCGAGACGTTAAATCAAGGCTGCTAATGCGCATTGGAACGCCCGAGGTGGGGAAATGTGCTGTAGAAATGCAAGTCTCTCTTTCTGTGCACTGCAACACGTGCTGAAAGGGGCATGTTGGTATTTGCAGCAGGGAACAGCATGAGTATCGGGAAAGCAAAGCAGAGGAAGGGCATGGAGATAATGATCAACCCCGGTAACGTCAAGACAGGCCAGCATCACCCTCTCGGCCTTGCTGCCTCAGCTCTCGCACACAGCATCTGTCCTGGGGTTTCTCCAGGCTGTTCCCGTCCCTCTCCAATCTCACCTGACAGAACACGCAGATCACGGGATCTCCCACTACACCAGACAGGTCCCAACACAGCTCCACAGCACGCGCACGCACACACAACAGACCCTGCGTGTTAACCATCAACATCACGGGGTGGATAGGGGAGGCAGGACCAATGACTCTGCGGGGCCGCCTCGAGGGTCCGCCTCGAGGGTCCAGCTCAGGCTGGTCACCGGCTTTTCATTGGGCGATCTCGCACTGCGCAAAATGTTTGAGTGAGCCCCGCGGAGGCAAATTTAAAATTAGGGGGAAAACACTGGACAGGACTGGACCCTAATTTCCCCAACCCACCCCCCACCCCTCCCAACTGTACCCCCAAACCGAGTCTGCCTTCACGGGGCTGCAAGGACCCACTAGTCAAAAGGCAGCAACTCACCAGGGCACTGGATCAGGGCAAAAATAATCGGCAGGATGTTTTTGTTTAAGCAACAGGATAATCTTGTCAGACTCATTCTTCTGGCACCTTGCTGACTCAACACATCTCCCATTCACAACCCGTGCTATCATTTCTCCGGCGTAGAGAATTTTCAACCCAGCCCACAGGTTAGCCTCCCATACCTTGCCTTCCGACTTTGTGGTCATCCGAAACCCTGCTGACCCCGTGTCCTAACTCACACCCAGTCCCGCTCACCCATCACCCCCTGTGCTCACTGCCCCGTGTCCTAACTCGCCCCGAGTCCCAATCACCCATCACCCCCTGTGCTCACTGCCCCGTGTCCTAACTCACACCCAGTCCCGCTCACCCATCACCCCCTGTGCTCACTGCCCCGTGTCCTAACTCGCCCCGAGTCCCGCTCACCCATCACCCCCTGTGCTCACTGCCCCGTGTCCTAACTCGCCCCGAGTCCCACTCATCCATCACCCCCTGTGCTCACTGCCCCGTGTCCTAACTCGCACCGAGTCCCGCTCACCCATCACCCCCTGTGCTCACTGCCCCGTGTCCTAACTCGCACCGAGTCCCGCTCACCCATCACCCCCTGTGCTCACTGCCCCGTGTCCTAACTCACACCCAGTCCCGCTCTCCCATCACCCCCTGTGCTCACTGCCCCGTGTCCTAACTCGTACAGAGTCCCGCTCACCCATCACCCCCTGTGCTCACTGCCCCGTGTCCTAACTCACACCGAGTACCGCTCACCCATCACCCCTGTGCTCACTGCCCCCGTATCCTAACTCGCCCCAAGTCCCGCTCTCCCATCACCCCCTGTGCTCACTGCCCCATGTCCTAACTCGCACCGAGTCCCGCTCACCCATCACCCACTGTGCTCACTGCCCCATGTCCTAACTCGCACCGAGTCCCGCTCACCCATCACCCCCTGTGCTCACTGCCCCGTGTCCTAACTCGCCCCGAGTCCCGCTCACCCATCACCCACTGTGCTCACTGACCTACATTGGCTCCCGGTTAAGCAACGCTTCGATTTCAAAATTCTCATCCTTGTTTACAAATCCCTCCATGGCCCTCGCCCCTCCCCATCTCTGTAATCTCCTCCAGCCCCACAATCCCCTGAGATCTCTGCGCTCCTCCAATTCTGCCCTCCTGAGCATTCCCAATTTCCATCGCTCCACCATCGGTGGCCGTGCCTTCAGCTGCCTGGGCCCCAAGCTCTGGAACTCCCTCCCTAAACCTCTCCGCCTCTCTACCCCTTTCAGACGTTCCTTAAAACCTAGCTCTTCGACCAAGCTTTTGGTCACTTGTCCCTAATTTCTCTATATTCTAATTATCTCCTTATGTAGCCCGGTGTCACATTGTGTGTGATAATCGCTCCTGTGAAGCGCCTTGGGACGTTTTACTACGTTAAAGGCGCTGTATAAATGCAAGTTGTTGTTGTTGTTGACCCAGAGGCAGCGACCCCACAGATTGGCCACAAATTCCTAGCCCTGGCTCAGTGGGCAGCACTCTCGCCTCTGAGTCAGAAGGTTGTGGGTTCAAGTCCCACTCCAGGGACTTGAGCACAAAAATTTAGCCTGACGCCCCAGTGCAGTACTGAGGGAGCGCCGCACTGTCGGAGGGGCAGTACTGAGGGAGCGCCGCACTGTCGGAGGGGCGGTGCTGAGGGAGTGCCGCACTGTCGGAGGGGCAGTACTGAGGGAGTGCTGCACTGTCGGAGGGGCGGTGCTGAGGGAGTGCCGCACTGTCGGAGGGGCGGTGCTGAGGGAGCGCCGCACTGTCGGAGGGGCGGTGCTGAGGGAGCGCCGCACTGTCGGAGGTGCCGTCTTTCGGATGAGACACTAAACCGAGGTCCCTATCTGCCCTCTCAAATGGACGTAAAAGATTCCACAGCCACTATTGAAAGAATAGCAAAGGAGTCCTCCCCGGTGTCCTGGGGCCAATATTTATCTTTCAGTCAACATCTCTTTTTAAAAAAAAACAGATTATGTGGTCATTATCATATTGCTGTTTGTGGGAGCTTGCTGTGCGCAAATTGGCTGCCGCGTTTCCTACATGACAACAGTGACTAGACTCCGAAAGTACTTCGTAGGCTGTGATGCACTTTGGGGACGTCCTGAGGTCGTGAAAGGCACTATAGAAATGCAAGTCTTTTTTTCTTTTTAAACTCAAGACAGTTGTTCGGCCAGCAAACTGAAGCAGTTTGTGCCTACAACGGATCACTCACCCATCCCTTTCTTGTCGGACACAGGGGTAAAGTTGGTGACGGCTGGTGGCTCCTGCAAGCTGCAAATAACATACACCGCGGTCTGGGCTTGCTGGTGTCACTAGATACGCACGGTTATCAACACCAATATCTTGGCTGTCCGTGCTTGCAAACATCTCACCGCCACACCTATGCCGCGAATACGCAGTCTCGAGAACACAACTCGCTACTCCAGCAAAGACTTGTCGATCCAGGCCGACTGGAACAACCTACCACCAACCCGTCTCCAAGCTAGGCGGCCATTCTGGACCCTCGCCGAAGCCCTTCAGCGATCTTCGATGGAATGGGTTCCTTATCGAGGACCCCACAGTACAACCTGAAGGATCAAACCTTCCTCGCAAACAGTGGGCAACCATTGACCATCTCACAACCGGTCACGGTCGATAAGAACATAACTTGAAAAATAGAAGCAGGAGTTGGCCATACGGCCCCTCGAGCCTGCTCCGCCATTTAATACGATCATGGCTGATCCGATCATGGACTCAGCTCCACTTCCCTGCCCGTTCCCCATAACCCCTTATTTCCTTATCAGTTAATAAACTGTCTATCTCTAACTTAAATATATTCAATGTCCCAGCTTCCACAGCTCTCTGAGGCAGCGAATTCCACAGATCTACAATCCTCAGAGAAGAAATTCTTCCTCATCTCAGTTTCAAATGGGCGGCCCCATATTCTAAGATTATGCCCCCTAGTTCTAGTCTCCCCCATCAGTGGAAACATCCTCTCTGCATCCACCTTGTCAAGCCCCCTCATAATCTTATACGTTTCGATAAGATCACCTCTCATTCTTCTGAATTCCAATGAGTAGAAGCCCAACCTACTCAACCTTTCCTCATAAGTCAATCCCCTCATCTCCGGAATCATGCTAGTGAACCTTCTCTGGAATGTATTGACATGGATAGAGAACTGGTTGGCAGACAGGAAGCAAAGAGTGGGAATAAACGGGTCCTTTTCAGAATGGTAGGCAGTGATTAGTGGGGTACCGCAAGGTTCAGTGCTGGGACCCCAGCTCTTTACAATGTACATTAATGATTTAGACAAAGGAATTGAATGTAATATCTCCAAGTTGCAGATGACACTAAGCTGGGTGGCGATGTGAGCTGTGAGGAGGCTGCTAAGAGGCTGCAGGGTGACTTGGACAGGATAGGTAAGTGGGCAAATGCATGGCACTTGTGAGGTTATCCACTTTGGTGGCAAAAACAGGAAGGCAGATTATCTGAATGGTGACAGATTAGTAAAAGGGGAAATGCAACGAGACCTGGGTGTCATGGTACATCAGTCATTGAAGGTTGGCATGTAGGTACAGCAGGCGGGGAAGAAGGCAAATGGTATGTTGGCCTTCATAGCAAGAGGATTTGAGTATAGGAGCAGGGAGGTCTTACTGCAGTTGTACAGGGCCTTGGTGAGACCACACCTTGAATATTGTGTACAGTTTTGGTCTCCGAATCTGAGGAAGGACGTTCTTGCTATTGAGGGAGAGCAACGAAGGTTCACTAGACTGATTCCCGGGATGGCAGGACTGACATAAGAAAGAAAGACTGGATCGACTAGGCTTAGATTCACTGTAACGTGGAAGAATGAGAGGGGATCTCATAGAAACATATAAAATTCTGACGGGATTGGACTGGTTAGACGCAGGAAGAATGTTCCCGATGTTGGGGAAGTCCAGAACCAGGGGATATAGTCTAAGGATAAGGGGTAAGCCATTTAGGACCGAGATGAGGAGAAACTTCTTCACTCAGAGAATTGTGAACCTGTGGAATTCTCTACCACAGAAAGTTGTTGGGGCCAGTTCATTGGATATATTCAAAAGGGAGTTAGATGTGGCCCTTACGGCTGAGGGGATCAAGGGGTATGGAGAGAAAGCAGGAAAGGGGTACTGAGGGAATGATCAGCCATGATCTTATTGAATGGTGGTGCAGGCTCTAAGGGCCGAATAGCCTACACAAATTTTCTGTTTCTCTGAACTGCCTCCAAAGCAAGGATACTCAGAGACTGAGCCTCCACAGCCCTCCCTGGCAGAGAATTCCAAAGATTCATCACCCTCTGAGCGAAGAATTTCCTTCTAATGGCCGACCCTTTATCCTGAGACTGTGACCCCTGGTTCTAGACTCCCCAGCCCGGGGGAAACATCCTCTCAGCACCTACTCTGTCAATCCCCTTCAGAATCTTGTATGTTTCAATGAGATCACCTCTCATTCTTCTGAACTCCAGAGAGTATAGGCCCATTCTATACAATTTTGCATCATAGGACAACCCTCTCATCCCTGGAATCAATCTAGTGAACCTCCATTGTACCGCTTCCAAGGCAAGTATATCCTTCCTTAGATACGGAGACCAGAACTGTATACACTACTCCAGGTGTGGTCTCACCAGGGCCCTGTACAATTGTAGCAAGACTTCCTTACTCTTGTACTCCAACCCCCTCGCAATAAAGGACAACGTTCCACCTGCCTTCTGCATTGCTTGCTGTACCTGCAGGCTAGCTTGCTGTGTTTCTTACACAAGGGCACCCAAATCTCCCTGAACACCAACAGTTGGGGTGGGTGGGGTTGGGATGGGGTGAAGGGGTGAAGACGGCGCTTGTGCGGGGAACCATCGGGAGCGATTGCCGACACTGGGATGAGATCAGACTAATTCTAGCCTTGAATGCTTGAACTGGTGAGCGGGTGAAGAGCCAAGGACTGGCTGTTCAGCACGCGACAACCCGCGGCGAACGCGGGGTTAACACCCGCCACAGTCCCCGTTTGAAGGGATTATATCGATATAAATATAGAGTTCATACAATTTATGCAGCGTTCGGAAATGGGTCGCACCGAGTGAGCCTGGGCTGGAGAATTGGAGAGAATCGAATACCCTGTGCTGTTGGTGGGACTGGGGTTACACCCCGCTCCTTCACCCCACTCTCCGGTGGGACGCCCCACTTCCTTGCTTAAGGAGGGATATACTTTCGTAACGCAGCCAAGTTTGCAGACGATACAAAGATGGGTGGGAAAGCAAGTTGTGAGGAGGACACAAAGAATCTGCAAAGGGGCATAGACAGGCTAAGTGAGTGGGCAGAAATTTGGCAGATGGAGTATAATGTGGGAAAATGTGAGGTTATCCACTTTGGTCGGTAAAATATAAAAGCAAATGATTTAATTGGAGAGAGATTGCAAAGTGCTGCAGTACAGAGGGACCTGGGGGTCCTTGTGCATGAAACACAAAAAGTTAGTCTGCAGGTGCAGCAAGTGATCAGGAAGGCAAATGGAATGTTGGCCTTTATTGCAAGGGGGATAGGGTATAAAAGCAGAGAAGTCCTGCTACAACTGTACAGGGTATTGGTGAGGCCACACCTGGAGTACTGCGTGCAGTTCTAGTCTCCGTATTTAAGGAAGGATATACTTGCATTGGAGGTAGTTCAGAGAAGGCTCACTCGGTTGATTCCGGAGATGAGGGGGTTGACTTATGAGGAAAGGTTGAGCAGGTTGGGCCTATACTCTCTGGAGTTTAGAAGAATGAGAGGTGACCTTATTGAAAGGTATAAGATTCTGAGGGGGCTGGACAGGGTGGATGCAGAGAGGATGTTTCCCCTCGTGGGGAAATCTAGAACTAGGGGGCATAGTTTCAGAATAAGGGGCCGCCCATTTAAAACTGAGATGAGGAGGAATTTCTTCTCTCAGAGGGTTGTAAATCTGTGGAATTCTCTGCCCCAGAGAGCTGTGGAAGCTGGGACATTGAATATATTTAAAGGAGGAGATAGACAGATTTTTGAGCGATAAGGGAGTCGAGGGTTATGGGGAGCGGGCGGGGAAGTGGAGCTGAGTCCATGATCAGATCAGCCATGATCGTATTGAATGGCGGAGCAGGCTCGAGGGACCGAATCCTGCTCCTATTTCTTTATGTTACAAGTGAGGAGGAGAGGAAACCGGAGGCGAAGGGGAGTTTGCGACATACTCATCGAGGCTCGCAGCCATCGGTGCAGCCCCCAGACACGGCAAGCTTCAGGACACCCACACCCCCCCCCCCACTCTGGGAGGGCTGGGGGGGGGGGGGGCACGATGTACGGAGGGACAGCAGCTCTTATGGGGAAGGCCCTGTTATTGGGGCTAGTCTGCGTTATCGCATGCTGGGTAAATCCTGGACCCCCACAGTCCGCAGCAAAGCCAGTCAGTGAGCCGTTCAAATATTCATATTATACACACGGGTCTCTTCCAACTGAGGCATTGAGTGAGAATCGGGAGATTCGTCGACATATTTCAGGGGAATGTGGAAGTTCTTGTTGAACTGAGTGTACTAATTGCTTGGACTGTGATTCAGGGCAAAATCCCAAACAGCACAGGGTTAGATACAGAGTAAAGCTCCCTCTACACTGTCCCATCACACACTCCCAGGGCAGGTACAGCACGGGGTTAGATACAGAGTAAAGCTCCTTCTACACTGTCCCATCACACACTCCCAGGGCAGGTACAGCACGGGTTAGATACAGAGTAAAGCTCCCTCTACACTGTCCCAGCAAACACTCCCAGGGCAGGTACAGGGGGTTAGATACAGAGTAAAGCTCCCTCTACACTGTCCCAGCAAACACTCCCGGGGCAGGTACAGGGGGTTAGACACAGAGTAAAGCTCCCTCTACACTGTCCCAGCAAACACTCCCGGGGCAGGTACAGGGGGTTAGACACAGAGTAAAGCTCGCTCTACACTGTCCCAGCAAACACTCCCGGGGCAGGTACAGGGGGTTAGACACAGAGTAAAGCTCGCTCTACACTGTCCCATCAAACACTCCCAGGGCAGGTACAGGGGGTTAGATATAGAGTAAAGCTCCCTCTACACTGTCCCATCCAACACTCCCAGGGCAGGCACAGCACGGAGTGAGATACAGAGTAAAGCTCCCTCTACACTGTCCCATCCAACACTCCCAGGGCAGGCACAGCACGGAGTTAGATACAGAGTAAAGCTCCCTCTACACTGTCCCATCCAACACTCCCAGGGCAGGTACAGCACGGGGTTAGATACAGAGTAAAGCTCCCGGTACACTGTCCCATCAAACACTCCCAGGGCAGGTACAGCACGGGGTTAGATACAGAGTAAAGCTCCCTCTACACTGTCCCATCCAACACTCCCAGGGCAGGTACAGCACGGGGTTAGATACAGAGTAAAGCTCCCGATACACTGTCCCATCACACACTCCCAGGGCAGGTACAGCACGGGGTTAGATACAGAGTAAAGCTCCCTCTACACTGTCCCATCACACACTCCCAGGGCAGGTACAGCACAGGGTTAGATACAGAGTAAAGCTCACTCTACACTGTCCCATCACACACTCCCAGGGCAGGTACAGGGGGTTAGATACAGAGTAAAGCTCCCTCTACACTGTCCCATCACACACTCCCAGGGCAGATACAGCACAGGGTTAGATACAAAGTAAAGCTCCCTCTACACTGTCCCATCACACACTCCCAGGGCAGGTACAGCGGGTTCGATACAGAGTAAAGCTCCCTCTACACTGTCCCATCACACACTCCCAGGGCAGGTACAGCACGGGGTTAGACACAGAAACAGTCGAGGGTGCCGGCCCCATTGAGAGCGATGCCATCACACCGGAACACTGTGCAGAAGTTGGAGAAGTCTGACCTGCAGGATGAACACTGGGTGCAGGAACAGCCATCAGGAAGCTGTGACAGTCTGAGCTTCTACCAACCCACACACACACACACACACACACACACACACAGCAACAAGGCAGAGGCCATGGCGAGAGCGGACGTTAGCACACCTTAGGCTGGATGTTCCCTACACCGCCACCTCTGTTTACGCCCCGGAGGGGCGGCAGTGGCGGTGGGGATGGTTACCGAGCGGGCGGCCAGCTCCCGGTGCCCCACGGAGAAATTAGTTGCCGGTTTTGTGGCCGTGCTGAGCAGCACCTCCCGGGAGCATCAAGCCAAAGCGGAACGTTCCCCATTTTCGACTGTGGGGGGAAATTTGTTGTCCGTTGATCCTATAGAACCCCGAAGCGCGCCGTGGTGGGACCGCCTGGAAAACCAGAGCTGTCCTGGCGGCAATAAGTGATCGAATTGGTGAATGAGGCAAGTTTTACTTTTGCGATTTAGTTTATTAAGAACATAAGAAATAGGAGTAGGAGTCGGCCATTCGGCCCCTCGAGCCTGCTCCGCCATTCAATACGATCATGGCTGATCCGATCATGGACTCAGCTCCACTTCCCCGCCCGCTCCCCATAACCCTTCACTCCCTGATCGCTCAAAAATCTGTCTATCTCCACCTTAAATATATTCAATGACCCAGCCTCCACAGCTCTCTGGGGCAGAGAATTCCACAGATTTACAACCCTCTGAGAGAAGAAATTCCTCCTCATCTCAGTTTTAAATGGGCGGCCCCTTATTCTAAGACTATGCCCCCTAGTTCTAGTCTCCCCCATCAGTGGAAACATCCTCTCTGCATCCACCTTGTCAAGCCTCCTCATTATCTTATGTTTCGATAAGATCACCTCTCATTCTTCTGAACTCCAATGAGTAGAGGCCCAACCGACTCAACCTTTCCTCATAAGTCAACCCCCTCATCTCCGGAATCAACCGAGTGAACCTTCTCTGAACTACCTCCAATGCAAGTATATCCTTCCTTAAATACGGAGACCAAAACTGTACGCAGTACTCCAGGTGTGGCCTCACCAATACTCTGTACAGTTGTAGCAGGACTTCTCTGCTTTTATACTCCATCCCCCTTGCAATCAAGACCAACATTTCATTGGCCTTCCTGATCACTTGCTGTACCTATAGACTAACTTTGTGTGTTTGTGGGGTGTTTAAGGTATTGGGAATGTTTATTGTGTTTTTGCCAGGGAAGCCTCTCTCAGGGCACTGAGGCTGGCTGTGTAGCAACGGGTTTTCAGTTGCTCAGCCGGCCTAGCGCCCTCCCTTAGCGCCCCACCCCACACTCGGGGCCCAGCTGGTGAATTTTGCTGACTGAGGCGCAAACTGTACCGCCCGCCGCCATTACCGCCCCGACATGAGCTGAACTGAAAATCCAGTCACTTGCGTCCATGAATGGGTTAGCGTGCTGTAAGATTAGGCAACCAGTCTTGTTACCAGGTTACGCGGGATACCCAATTTACACTCATCACTACGACTGGCAGAGAAATATCATGCTGACCAAGCATATTCTTCGGGCTAAACTACAAATCGAATTTATTGCAAATTGTAAATTTATAAATAGAAGCAAAAATATAAAGCAGCAGATTTTTTTTTTTTAAAAAGCAACAGTACTTCAGATATTCTGAACTGCTTTCAGAAGGAGTCTTACAATTCTTGGAGGGTGTGGGATTAAAGCACTTCAACTTCACGGAGCAATGCCTTATCGTGACTCAGGTGCAGCAGGGAGGACTATATCTGGTTCTGGCAGCTTCTTATATCTCAGCTCAAAGACAGTTCTTTCACATTCAGCAGCCCAGCAATCAATATTGTTTCTAACATATGGGTAGCTGGCCATTTGGAAAGCAAGATGTCTCCGATCCTCATTTGGAATAAAGGCGATTGGAACCTCCTCTAACCAGACGTCTGTGGTATTAATGGTAGCAAAGTGCCTCACTATCCTGCCTTGTGTACTTGCTCCACCCAAGGTAGTTCAATGGTAGGGCTGTGGAAAGTTGCCCCATGAGCAACAAGAGCCAGTGCTCCGATTCAAAACACCCGCGACTCCTAGCCTAGGTACAAGCTCAGCTGAAGAAACACAAGGCGGTGAAAATTCAGGCTGTTGCCGCCTGCGTTCGCGCCCCTGGAAGGGCGTTGGTGATGGTTTCCGGGCGGGGGGGGGGCCAGCTTCCAGCACCCCGCCCGGGACATCAGGTGGCGGTTTTTGCTGCGGGGGGAGGGGGGGGCGTGGAGCGTGGAGCAGTACCGCCCGGAAGTGGCGAGCCGGTGTGCAACGCCCCCTGGTTGCGACACCAGCTCGATATTTGCATCGCGCCCGATCCGTAGCGCCCCCTAGTGGGAGCGCCTGGGAAAGAGGGCGATCCGAGCTATACCGGCAGCTGCGAGTGAAGTAATGTCAACTTGAGATAAGCGTGATCGATTTTTTTTTACTTTTGCTATTTATCGGGAATGTTTTTGGTGGGGGGGGGGGGGGTTTTGGCCGATTTTCCGCCCCCCCCCCCCCCTTTACTGCTCCGCCTCACACTCGGGGCCCAGCTGGTGAACTTTGTGGCTGCCGACACAAACCATTTCCCGGTGCAAACATTTACCGCCCCGACGCCATTCGCATCCGAATTAGCCTCAAACTGAATCCCCCCCCCCCATAACATTTATAACAGGACGGGCCACAAAGCTTCCTTTCCTCACAGCTGTAAGAGAGCCTTCAGTCGATGAACGGATCGCCGCCCCACTTGCTGTTTTGTGGGATCTTACTGCGTGCAACCTGCCGCCGACAGCGACTACATTCCCAAAGTAATTCACGGGCCACCAAGCCCTTCGGCACGTCCCAAGGACATGCAAGGTGATTGATAAACGCAGGAGGCCGAGGGGGTGACCTGTCATGGCGTCTTAAAAATGACGAAGGGGTTCGACAGGGTAGACGTAGAGAAGATGGTTCCACTTGTGGAGACCAGAACTAGGGCCCATCAATACCAGACAGTCACTGATAAACCCAACGGGGAATTCAGGAGAAACCTCTTTACCCAGAGAGCGGTGAGAATGTGGAACTCGCTGCCACAGGGAGGGGTTGAGGCGAATAGTATCGATGCATTTAAGGGGAAGCTGGATAAACACATGAGAGAAAAAAAAAACAGACAGACATTTATGTAGCGCCTTTCACGACCACCGGACGTCTTAAAGTGCTTTACAGCCAATGAAGTAAGGAGGTTATGCTCGAACTGTATAAAACACTGGTTTGGCCACAGCTGGAGTACTGCGTGCAGTTCTGGTCACCGCATTACAGGGAAGATGTGATTGCACTGGAGAGGGTGCAGAGGAGATTTACGAGGATGTTGCCGGGACTGGAGAATTTTAGCGAAGAGGAAAGATTGGATAGGCTGGGGTTGTTTTCTTTGGAACAGAGGAGGCTGAGGGGAGACCTGATTGAGGTGTATAAAATGATGAGGGGCCTGGATAGAGTGGATAGGACGGACCTGTTTCCCTTGGCAGAGAGGTCAACAACCAGGGGGCACAGATTTAAAGTAATTGGGGGGAGGTTTAGAGGGGATTTGAGGGGAAATGTCTTCACCCAGAGGGTGGTGGGGGTCTGGAACTCACTGCCTGAAAGGGTAGTAGAGGCAGAAACCCTCACCACATTTAAAAAGTACTTGGATGTGCACTTGTAATCTACAGGGCTACGGACCGAGAGCGGGAAAGTGGGATTAGGCTGGGTAGCTCTTGGTCGGCCGGCACGGACACGATGGGCCGAAATGGCCTCCTTCCGTGCTGTAAATTTCTACGACTCTATGATTGTATGAAAAGTGTGAGGGGATACATTGGGAGGAAGAATGAAACGAGGTCATACACACTAAAGGGTACAATTTTAAAGGGGGTCCAGGAACAGAGAGACCTGGGGGTCTTTGTGCACAAATCACTGAAGGTGGCAGGACAGGGTAACAAAGCAGTCAATAAAGCACATGGGATGCTGGGCTTCATAAATAGAGGCACAGAGTACAACAGCAAGGAAGTTATGCTAAATCTTTATAAACCCCTGGTTAGGCCCGAGCTGGAGTATTGTGTCCATTTCTGGGCCCCGCACTTTAGGAAGGGTGTGATGGCCTTGGGGAGGGTGCAGAGGGGATTGACCAGAATGGTTCCAGGGATGAGGGACTTCAGTTACGTGGGGAGACTGGAGAAGCTGGGGTTGTTCTCCTCCAAGCAGAGAAGGTTAAGGGAAGATTTGATGGAGGTGTTCAAAATCGTGACGGAGTTAGATAGAGTAAATAAGGAGAAACGGTTTCCAATGGCTGAAGAGTTTATAATCAGAGGGACATAAGAGTTAAGGTGATGACAAAGGAACTGGAGCTACACGAGGGGAAATGTTTTTACGCAGCGAGTGGTTAGGATTGGGAATGCACTGCCTGATAGGGCGGTGGAGACAGATTCAATAATAATCTTCAATGGAGAATTGGATAAATACTTGGGAGGAAAAAGTTCAAGGGATATGGGGAAAGAGCGGGGAGAGTGGGACTGACTGGGCTGCTCTTCGAAAGGGGCTGTGCGGACTCGATGGGCCGAATGGCTCCCTCCTGTGCTGTACTGTTCATTGATTCCAAACCTGGCAATTTCCTCTTTACAGACCGTAAACTTTTAAAACCTTGGATTTATAAAGACTTGTTAGATATATTCAAAAGGGAGTTAGATGTGGCCCTTATGGCTAAAGGGATCAAGGGGTATGGAGAGAAAGCAGGAAAGGAGTACTGAAGGAATGATCAGCCATGATCATATTGAATGGTGGTGCAGGCTCGAAGGGCTGAATGCCCTACTCCTGCACCTATTTTCTATGTTTCTATAGCGCCGTTCACAACCTCAGGAGGTCTCAAAGCGTTTTACAGCCAATGAAGTACTTTTGGAGTGGAGTCACTGTTGTAATGTGGGAAACGCAGCAGCCAATTTGCACACAGCAAGCTCCCACACACAACAATGTGATAATGACCAGATCATCTGTTTATTTTTGTTATGTTAATTGAGGGATAGATATTGGCCCCAGGACACCGGGGAGAACTCCCCTTCTCTTCTTCAAAATAGTGGCCATGGGATCTTTAACATTCACCTGTGAGGGCAGACGAGGCCTCGGTTTAACGTCTCATCTGAAAGACAGCCCCTCCGACAGCGCAGCACTCCCTCAGTACTGCCCCTCCGACAGCGCGGTGCTCCCTCAGCACTGCCCCTCCGACAGCACGGCGCTCCCTCAGCACTGCCCCTCCGACACTCCCTCAGTACTGCCCCTCCGACACTCCCTCAGTACTGCCCCTCCGACAGTGCAGCGCTCCCTCAGCATTGTACTGGAGTGTCAGCCTAGATTTATTTGCTCAAGTCCCTGGAGTGGGACTTGAACCCACAACCTTCGGACTCTGAGGCGAGGGTGCTGTCCACTGAGCCACAGCGGACACCGATGTTAAGAATAGCCGGTCGGTAATTACTCGGAAGTAACACTCATCTGATTCTCAAGGATTCAGCTCCTCACCACCTCGCATGCCAACACACAATAGCCAACCTTGCACCACCATTACCTCACACTGTATCACACCGTCACTCTGCAGGGTCCAATATTTAGACTTTGCACAGGACCAGAGTCCCGGAGTTGCTGATGCTGCTGAGCGCACACAGCAGGGTGTAGACAGGGTCTGCGCTCACCACAGGGCCCAGGCAGACAGAAACGCACCCCCTGGTGAGGTTAGATCTGAATATTCAGGTCGGCACGAACCTGAATCTGACACATACCACAGATGGAGTGTCACCAACAGCTTCCAAAAATAAAAAAAGTGTTGCTATGAGCGGGGCTGGAGTTGCCGGGAGGGACCTCCCTCACACGGAATTCAAATCATAGCAACCCACACTTCGCACCAACACCCACACTGATGTGACGGAAGGGCCCTTCTTCAGCGTCCTGTGATTTGGTATTGTCGGGGGTGGGGGCGGGGAAAGAGAGCAGGACAGAAAATACTGCCTACAGTATTCAGATAGGTCACAGGAAGGGGGAAGAGAGGGGGAGGAACCATCACAGTCTGTACCTGCCCTGGGAGTGTTTGATGGGACAGTGTAGAGGGAGCTTTACTCTGTATCTAACCCCCTGTACCTGCCCTGGGAGTGTTTGATGGGACAGTGTAGAGGGAGCTTTACTCTGTATCTAACCCCCTGTACCTGCCCTGGGAGTGTTTGATGGGACAGTGTAGAGGGAACTTTACTCTGTATCTAACCCCCTGTACCTGCCCTGGGAGTGTTTGATGGGACAGTGTAGAGGGAGCTTTACTCTGTATCTAACCTGTGCTGTACCTGCCCTGGGAGTGTTTGATGGGACAGTGTAGAGGGAGCTTTACTCTGTATCTAACCCGTGCTGTACCTGCCCTGGGAGTGTTTGATGTGACAGTGTAGAGGGAGCTTTACTCTGTATCTAACCCCGTGTTGTACCTGCCCTGGGAGTGTTTGATGGGACAGTGCAGAGGGAGCTTTACTCTGTATCTAACCCCCTGTACCTGCCCTGGGAGTGTTTGATGGGACAGTGTAGAGGGAGCTTTACTCTGTATCTAACCCCGTGCTGTACCTGCCCTGGGAGTGTTTGATGGGACAGTGTAGAGGGAGCTTTACTCTGTATCTAACCCCGTGATGTACCACATGTTTGATGAAAAAATGACTTCCATTCAATATTCTTAGAGGGAATATTTCTTGCATTTCTATAGCGCCTTTCACGACCACCGGACGGCTTAAAGCGCTTTACAGCCAATGAAGTACTTTTTGGAGTGTAGTCACTGTTGTAATGTGGGAAACACGGCAGGCAACTTGCGCACAGCAAGCTCCCACACACAGCAATGTGATAATGACCCACATCATCTGTTTTTTGTGGTGTTGTTGAGAGATAAATATTGGACCAAATACACCGGGAATAACTCCCCTGCTCTTCAAAATGCTGCCAGTGGGATCTTTTACATCCACCTGAGAGGGTAGACGGGGCCTCGGTTTAACGTCTCATCCGAAAGAGGGCCCCTCCGACAGTGCGGCGCTCCCTCAGTACTGCCCCTCCGACAGTGCGGCACTCCCTCATACTGCCCATCCGACAGTGCAGTACGGCACTCCCTCAGTACTGCCCCTCCGACAGTGCGGCACTCCCTCAGTGCTGCCCCTCCGACAGTGCGGTGCTCCCTCAGTACTGCCCCTCCGACAGTGCGACGTTCCCTCAGTGCTGCCCCTCCGACAGTGCGGTGCTCCCTCAGTACTGCCCCTCCGACAGTGCGGCGCTCCCTCAGTGCTGCCCCTCCGACAGTGCGGCGCTCCCTCAGTACTGCCCCTCCGACAGTGCGGCGCTCCCTCAGTACTGCCCCTCCGACAGTGCGGTGCTCCCTCAGTGCTGCCCCTCCGACAGTGCGGCGCTCCCTCAGTACTGCCCCTCCGACAGTGCGGCGCTCCCTCAGTACTGCCCCGCCGACAGTGCGGCGCTCCCTCAGATTTTCGTGCTCAAATCCCTGGAGTGGGACTTGAACCCACAGCCTCCTAATTCAGAGGCGAGGGTGCTGCCCATTGAGCCACTGCTGACACACGGATGGGACAGTGCAGCGGCCGACAGGAGATAATCGTGACGCTGACAACCCAGTGAGCCGTCGAAATGGGTTCTCAGCCGCTTGGCCACAGGATGTGTGGTCACCCTCAGAGTGAGTTACAGCTCAGGGACTGGGAGTGAGTGTTTGCCGTGCTGCATTAATGGGGCCGGGAGAGGCGGAAGATAAATACTTCCGTAAATAATGGCAGCACTATCTAGGTTAGCTACACGCAGTCACCTGCTGCCCAGGAACAGTAGCTGACTGCGCAACTATTAGAGACAGGACAGAGGGGGGCCGATATCACACCCGTCGGCCCATTGTGTCTGTGCTGGCCCCAACTCTATCATTCCCCTAATCCCACTGCCCCGCTCTCTCCCCATAGCCCTGTATCAATCCCAGACTAATCCCACTGCCCCGCTCTCCCCCAATAGCCCTGTATCAATCCCAGACTAATCCCACTGCCCCGCTCTCTCCCAATAGCCCTGTATCAATCCCAGACTAATCCCACTGCCCCGCTCTCTCCCCATAGCCCTGTATCAATCCCAAACTAATCCCACTGCCCCGCTCTCTCCCCATAGCCCTGTATCAATCCCAAACTAATCCCACTGCCCCGCTCTCCCCCAATAGCCCTGTATCAATCCCAGACTAATCCCACTGCCCCGCTCTCTCCCAATAGCCCTGTATCAATCCCAGACTAATCCCACTGCCCCGCTCTCTCCCCATAGCCCTGTATCAATCCCAAACTAATCCCACTGCCCCGCTCTCTCCCCATAGCCCTGTATCAATCCCAAACTAATCCCACTGCCCAGCTCTCCCCATAATCCTGTATCAATCCCAAACTAATCCCACTGCCCCGCTCTCTCCCCATAGTCCTGTATCAATCCCAAACTAATCCCACTGCCCCGCTCGCTCCCCATAGCCCTGTATCAATCCCAAGCTAATCCCACTGCCCCGCTCTCTCCCCATAGCCCTGTATCATTCCCAAACTAATCCCACTGCCCCGCTCTCTCCCCATAGCCCTGTATCAATCTCAAACTAATCCCACTGCCCTGCTCTCTCCCCATAGTCCTGTATCAATCCCAAACGAATCCCACTGCCCTGCTCTCTCCCCATAGTCCTGTATCAGTCCCCAACAAATCCCACTGCCCCGCTCTCTCCCCATAGCCTTGTATCAATCCCAAACTAATCCCACTGACCCGCTCTCTCCCCATAGCCGTGTATCAATCCCAAACTAATCCCACTGCCCCGCTCTCTCCCCATAGCCCTGAATCAATCCCCAAACTAATCCCACTGTCCCACTCTCTCCCCATAGCCCTGTATCAATCCCCAAACTAATCCCACTGCCCTATTCTCTCCCCATAGCCCTGTATCAATTCCCAAACTAATCCTACTGCCCCGCTCTCTCCCCATAGCCCTGTATCAATCCCCAAACTAATCCCACTGCCCCGCTCTCTCCCCATAGCCCTGTATCAATCCCCAAACTAATCTCACTGCCCTATTCTCTCCCCATAGCCCTGTATCAATTCCCAAACTAATCCCACTGCCCTATTCTCTCCCCATAGCCCTGTATCAATTCCCAAACTAATCCCACTGCCCCGCTCTCTCCCCATAGCCCTGTATCAATCCCAAACTAATCCCACTGCCCCGCTCTCTCCCCATAGCCCTGTATCAATCCCAAACTAATCCCACTGCCCCGCTCTCTCCCCATAGCCCTGTATCAATCCCAAACTAATCCCACTGCCCCGCTCTCTCCTCATAGCCCTGTATCAATCCCAAACTAATCCCACTGCCCCGCTCTCTCCCCATAGTCCTGTATCAGTCCCCCGACAGCCATGTATCTTCCTCTGCTTGAAGTACATGTTGAAAGTTCCCCAAAAGGCTGCGATGGTCTTTGCCTGAACCACTGTGTCACAAAGCACTCCAACAATCTTGTGTAAAGAAAGTTCCTCGTATCTCTCCTCACTGAGTGAGAATATTAAACTGATGATCCCACCTCACTGACTCCCCGTTCACATCAAAACCATTCATCGTTTTAAAAATCGCTATTAAATCTCCTCGGAGCTTGCTCTGCTCTGGTGGAGACGGTCCTAGCATCCCACGTCGCTCCTCAAACTGTAGACTCCCATCGCTGGGACGATTCTGGTGAATCTACGCTGTGCAATCTCTGGGAGAGCAGGGGAGTTCTCCCCGGCGTCCTGGGGCCAATATTTATCCCTCAATCAACATCACTAAAACAGATGATCTGGGTCATTATCACATTGCTGTGTGTGGGAGCTTGCTGTGCACAAATTGCCTGCTGCGTTTCCCACATTACAACAGTGACTACACTCTCAAAAGTACTTCATTGGCTGTAAAGCGCTTTGAGACATCCAGTGGTCGTGAAAGGCGCTATATAAACGCAAGACTTAATGTCTTTTCAATAACAGCGCAGTCAAAACTGCTCCCAGTCCCAAACTGGTCCAACCAATGTTTAGTACAACAACAACTTGTATTTATATAGCACGGCACTTCACAGATGCACTTTCAAACAAAATTGACAATGAGCCACAAAAGGAGATATTAGGACAGGTGACCAAATGCTTGGTCAAAGATGTAGGTTTAAGGAGCATCTTAAAAAGGAGGATGGAGAGGGGTAGAGAGCTACAATTGTTTAGGGAGGGAACTCGAGAGCTTAGGACGCAGGCGGCTGAAGGAACAGTCACCGATAGTGCAATTAAAATCGGCGATGCTCAAGGGCTTAGAATTAGAGGAGCGCAGAGATCTCGAAGGGGTGTAGGGCTGGAGGGAGTTACAGAGATAGGGAGGGATGTAGGGCTGGAGGGAGTTACAGAGATAGGGAGGGGTGTAGGGGCTGGGGGAGGTTACAGGGATAAGGAGGAGTGTAGGGGCTGTAGAAGGTTACAGAGATAGGGAGGAGTGTAGGGGCTGGAGGAGGTTACAGAGATAGGGAGGGGTGTAGGGGCTGGAGGAGGTTACAGAGATAGGGAGGGGTGTAGGGGCTGGGGGAGGTTACAGGGATAGGGAGGGGTGTAGGGGCTGGAGGAGGTTACAGAGATAGGGAGGGGTGTAGGGCTGTAGAAGGTTACAGAGATAGGGAGGGGTGTAGGGCTGGAGGAGGTTACAGAGATAGGGAGGGGTGTAGGGGCTGGAGGAGGTTACAGAGATAGGGAGGGGTGTAGGGCTGTAGAAGGTTACAGAGATAGGGAGGGGTGTAGGGCTGGAGGAGGTTACAGAGATAGGGAGGGCTGTAGGGACTGGAGGAGGTTACAGAGATAGGGAGGGGTGGAGGGCTGGAGAAGGTTACAGAGATAGGGAGGGATGTAGGGGCTGGAGGAGGTTACAGAGATAGGGAGGGGTGTAGGGGCTGGAGGAGGTTACAGAGAAAGGGAGTGGTGTGGGGGCTGGAGGAGGTTACAGAGATAGGGAGGGGTGTAGGGCTGTAGAAGGTTACAGAGATAGGGAGGGATATAGGGGCTGGAGGAGGTTACAGAGAAAGGGAGTGGTGTCGGGCTGGAGGAGGTTACAGAGATAGGGAGGGGTGTAGAGGCTGGAGGGAGTTACAGAGATAGGGAGAGGTGTAGGGGCTGGAGGAGGTTACAGAGATAGGGAGGGGTGTAGGGGCTGGGGGAGGTTACAGAGATAGGGAGGGGTGTTGGGGGGAGGGGGTTACAGAGATAGGGAGGGGTGTTGGGGGGAGGGGGTTACAGAGATAGGGAGGGGTGTAGGGGCTGGGGGTTACAGAGATAGGGAGAGGTGTAGGGGCTGGAGGAGGTTACAGAGACAGGGAGGGGTGTAGGGGCTGGGGGAGGTTACAGAGATAGGGAGGAGTGTTGGGGGAGGGGGTTACAGAGATAGGGAGGAGTGTTGGGGGGAGGAGGTTACAGAGATAGGGAGGGGTGTAGGGGCTGGAGGAGGTTACAGAGACAGGGAGGGGTGTAGGGGCTGGGGGAGGTTACAGAGATAGGGAGGAGTGTTGGGGGGAGGGGGTTACAGAGATAGGGAGGGGTGTTGGGGGGAGGGGGTTACAGAGATAGGGAGAGGTGTAGGGGCTGGAGGAGGTTACAGAGACAGGGAGGGGTGTAGGGGCTGGGGGAGGTTACAGAGATAGGGAGGAGTGTTGGGGGGAGGGGGTTACAGAGATAGGGAGGGGTGTTGGGGGGAGGGAGTTACAGAGATAGGGAGAGGTGTAGGGGCTGGAGGAGGTTACAGAGATAGGGAGGGGTGTAGGGGCTGGGGGAGGTTACAGAGATAGGGAGGAGTGTAGGGGCTGGAGGAGGTTACTGAGATAGGGAGGGGTGTAGGGGCTGGAGGAGGTTACAGAGATAGGGAGGGGTGTAGGGGCTGGGGGAGGTTACAGGGATAGGGAGGGGTGTAGGGGCTGGAGGAGGTTACAGAGATAGGGAGGGGTGTAGGGCTGTAGAAGGTTACAGAGATAGGGAGGGGTGTAGGGGCTGGAGGAGGTTACAGAGATAGGGAGGGATGTAGGGCTGGAGGAGGTTACAGAGATAGGGAGGGGTGTAGGGCTGTAGAAGGTTACAGAGATAGGGAAGGGTGTAGGGCTGGAGGAGGTTACAGAGATAGGGAGGGCTGTAGGGACTGGAGGAGGTTACAGAGATAGGGAGGGGTGTAGGGCTGGAGAAGGTTACAGAGATAGGGAGGGATGTAGGGGCTGGAGGAGGTTACAGAGATAGGGAGGGGTGTAGGGGCTGGGGGAGGTTGCAGAGATAGGGAGTGGTGTAGGGCTGGAGGAGGTTACAGAGATAGGGAGGGGTGTAGGGCTGGAGGAGGTTACAGAGATAGGGAGGGATGTAGGGGCTGGAGGAGGTTACAGAGATAGGGAGGGGTGTAGGGGCTGGAGGAGGTTACAGAGATAGGGAGGGATGTAGGGGCTGGAGGAGGTTACAGAGATAGGGAGGGATGTAGGGGCTGGAGGAGGTTACAGAGATAGGGAGGGGTGTAGGGCTGTAGAAGGTTACAGAGATAGGGAGGGGTGTAGGGGCTGGAGGAGGTTACAGAGATAGGGAGGGATGTAGGGCTGGAGGAGGTTACAGAGATAGGGAGGGGTGTAGGGCTGTAGAAGGTTACAGAGATAGGGAAGGGTGTAGGGCTGGAGGAGGTTACAGAGATAGGGAGGGCTGTAGGGACTGGAGGAGGTTACAGAGATAGGGAGGGGTGTAGGGCTGGAGAAGGTTACAGAGATAGGGAGTGGTGTCGGGCTGGAGGAGGTTACAGAGATAGGGAGGGGTGTAGGGGCTGGGGGAGGTTACAGAGATAGGGAGGGGTGTTGGGGGGAGGGGGTTACAGAGATAGGGAGGAGTGTTGGGGGGAGGAGGTTACAGAGATAGGGAGGGGTGTAGGGGCTGGAGGAGGTTACAGAGACAGGGAGGGGTGTAGGGGCTGGGGGAGGTTACAGAGATAGGGAGGAGTGTTGGGGGGAGGGGGTTACAGAGATAGGGAGGGGTGTTGGGGGGAGGGGGTTACAGAGATCGGGAGGGGTGCAGGGGCTGGAGGAGGTTACAGAGACAGGGAGGGGTGTAGGGGCTGGGGGAGGTTACAGAGATAGGGAGGAGTGTTGGGGGGAGGGGGTTACAGAGATAGGGAGGGGTGTTGGGGGGAGGGAGTTACAGAGATAGGGAGAGGTGTAGGGGCTGGAGGAGGTTACAGAGATAGGGAGGGTGTAGGGGCTGGGGGAGGTTACAGAGATAGGGAGGGGTGTTGGGGGGAGGGGGTTACAGAGATAGGGAGGGGTGTTGGGGGGAGGGGGTTACAGAGATAGGGAGGGGTGTTGGGGGGAGGGGGTTACAGAGATAGGGAGGGTGTAGGGGCTGGGGGAGGTTACAGAGATAGGGAGGGGTGTTGGGGGGAGGAGGTTACAGAGATAGGGAGGGGTGTTGGGGGGAGGGGGTTACAGAGATAGGGAGGGGTGTTGGGGGGAGGGGGTTACAGAGATAGGGAGGGGTGTAGGGGCTGGGGGTGGTTACAGAGATAGGGAGGAGTGTTGGGGGAAGGAGGTTACAGAGATAGGGAGGGGTGTTGGGGGGAGAAGGTTACAGAGATAGGGAGGGGTGTAGGGGCTGGAGGAGGTTACAGAGATAGGGAGGGATGTAGGGGCTGGAGGAGGTTACAGAGATAGGGAGGGATGTAGGGGCTGGAGGAGGTTACAGAGATAGGGAGGGGTGTAGGGGCTGGAGGAGGTTACAGAGATAGGGAGGGGTGTAGGGCTGTAGAAGGTTACAGAGATAGGGAGGGGTGTAGGGGCTGGAGGAGGTTACAGAGATAGGGAGGGATGTAGGGCTGGAGGAGGTTACAGAGATAGGGAGGGGTGTAGGGCTGTAGAAGGTTACAGAGATAGGGAAGGGTGTAGGGCTGGAGGAGGTTACAGAGATAGGGAGGGCTGTAGGGACTGGAGGAGGTTACAGAGATAGGGAGGGGTTTGGGGGCTGGAGAAGGTTACAGAGATAGGGAGGGATGTAGGTGCTGGAGGAGGTTACAGAGATAGGGAGGGGTGTAGGGGCTGGGGGAGGTTGCAGAGATAGGGAGGGGTGTAGGGCTGGAGGAGGTTACAGAGATAGGGAGGGGTGTAGGGCTGGAGGAGGTTACAGAGATAGGGAGGGATGTAGGGTCTGGAGGAGGTTACAGAGATAGGGAGGGGTGTAGGGGCTGGAGGAGGTTACAGAGATAGGGAGGGATGTAGGGGCTGGAGGAGTTTACAGAGATAGGGTGGGATGTAGGGGCTGGAGGAGGTTACAGAGATAGGGAGGGGTGTAGGGGCTGGAGGAGGTTACAGAGAAAGGGAGTGGTGTGGGGGCTGGAGGAGGTTACAGAGATAGGGAGGGGTGTAGGGCTGTAGAAGGTTACAGAGATAGGGAGGGATGTAGGGGCTGGAGGAGGTTACAGAGAAAGGGAGTGGTGTCGGGCTGGAGGAGGTTACAGAGATAGGGAGGGGTGTAGGGGCTGGGGGAGGTTACAGAGATAGGGAGGGGTGTTGGGGGGAGGGGGTTACAGAGATAGGGAGGGGTGTTGGGGGGAGGGGGTTACAGAGATAGGGAGGGGTGTAGGGGCTGGGGGTGGTTACAGAGATAGGGAGGAGTGTTGGGGGGAGGAGGTTACAGAGATAGGGAGGGGTGTAGGGGCTGGAGGAGGTTACAGAGACAGGGAGGGGTGTAGGGGCTGGGGGAGGTTACAGAGATAGGGAGGAGTGT
Organism: Pristiophorus japonicus; assembly: GCF_044704955.1. NCBI lineage: Eukaryota > Metazoa > Chordata > Chondrichthyes > Pristiophoridae > Pristiophorus > Pristiophorus japonicus. The sequence continues at coordinate 17,244,399 of NC_092003.1, forward strand.
TGGGGGGAGGGGGTTACAGAGATAGGGAGGGGTGTTGGGGGGAGGGGGTTACAGAGATAGGGAGAGGTGTAGGGGCTGGAGGAGGTTACAGAGACAGGGAGGGGTGTAGGGGCTGGGGGAGGTTACAGAGATAGGGAGGAGTGTTGGGGGGAGGGGGTTACAGAGATAGGGAGGGGTGTTGGGGGGAGGGGGTTACAGAGATAGGGAGAGGTGTTGGGGCTGGAGGAGGTTACAGAGATAGGGAGGGTGTAGGGGCTGGGGGAGGTTACAGAGATAGGGAGGGGTGTTGGGGGGAGGGGGTTACAGAGATAGGGAGGGGTGTTGGGGGGAGGGGGTTACAGAGATAGGGAGGGGTGTTGGGGGGAGGGGGTTACAGAGATAGGGAGGGTGTAGGGGCTGGGGGAGGTTACAGAGATAGGGAGGGTGTAGGGGCTGGGGGAGGTTACAGAGATAGGGAGGGGTGTTGGGGGGAGGAGGTTACAGAGATAGGGAGGGGTGTTGGGGGGAGGGGGTTACAGAGATAGGGAGGGATGTAGGGGCTGGGGGTGGTTACAGAGATAGGGAGGAGTGTTGGGGGAAGGAGGTTACAGAGATAGGGAGGGGTGTAGGGGCTGGAGGAGGTTACAGAGATAGGGAGGGGTGTTGGGGGGAGAAGGTTACAGAGATAGGGAGGAGTGTAGGGGGGAGAAGGTTACAGAGATAGGGAGGAGTGTAGGGGCTGGAGGAGGTTACAGAGATAGGGAGGGGTGTTGGGGGGAGAAGGTTACAGAGATAGGGAGGAGTGTAGGGGCTGGAGGAGGTTACAGAGATAGGGAGAGGTGTAGGGGCTGGGGGAGGTTACAGAGATAGGGAGGAGTGTTGGGGGGAGAAGGTTATAGAGAAAGGGAGGGGTGTAGGGGCTGGAGGAGGTTACAGAGATAGGGAGAGGTGTAGGGGCTGGAGGAGGTTACAGAGATAGGGAGGAGTGTTGGGGGGAGAAGGTTACAGAGATAGGGAGAGGTGTAGGGGCTGGAGGAGGTTACAGAGACAGGGAGGGGTGTAGGGGCTGGGGGAGGTTACAGAGATAGGGAGGAGTGTTGGGGGGAGGGGGTTACAGAGATAGGGAGGGGTGTTGGGGGGAGGGGGTTACAGAGATAGGGAGGGGTGTTGGGGGGAGGGGGTTACAGAGATAGGGAGGGGTATAGGGGCTGGGGGAGGTTACAGAGACAGGGAGGGGTGTAGGGGCTGGGGGAGGTTACAGAGATAGGGAGCAGTGTTGGGGGAGGGGGTAACAGAGACAGGGAGGAGTGTTGGGGGGAGGAGGTTACAGAGATAGGGAGGGGTGTAGGAGGTTACAGAGATAGGGAGGGGTGTTGGGGGGAGGAGGTTACAGAGATAGGGAGGGGTGTAGGAGGTTACAGAGATAGGGAGGGGTGTTGGGGGGAGAGGGTTACAGAGACAGGGAGGAGTGTTGGGGGGAGAGGGTTACAGAGATAGGGAGGGGTGTAGGAGGTTACAGAGATAGGGAGGAGTGTTGGGGGGAGAGGGTTACAGAGATAGGGAGGGGTGTTGGGGGGAGAGGGTTACAGAGATAGGGAGGGGGCGAGGCCATGGAGGGATTTTCGGCGATAGCTGGGAGCGGTATCACACGTACACAAGCCCATCAGTCAGTGGAGACCCTGCAGCAGCAGCTACACCAGCATTGTCGCCATGCACTGAACATGCTGGGTCTTGGAAAGACCCCAGACTGAGAGCAGTACTGAACTGCGAGCTATACTGTCACTGGGGCGACAGGCACCCAGGTGCACAATGCTGAGGCCCAGCACCAAGATGCCAGTGTCTGGGCTCGAGTTCTCCTGGTCTCGAGCTACAGACCTCTTTCATAGAATCGTACAGCACAGGAGGAGGCCATTGGGCCCATCGAGCCTGTGCTGGCTCTGTGACAGAGCGATCCAATCAGTCCCACTCCCCCCTGCTCTTTCCCCACAGCCCGTCAAATGTTTCCTTTTCAAGTATTTATCCAGTTCCCCATTTGAAAGTCACTATTGAATCTGCTCCCACCGCCCTTTCAGGCAGCGCGTTCCCGATCACAACAACTCGCTGCGTAAACACATTCTCCCCATCTCCCCCTCTGGTTCCATCGCCGATTATCGTCAATCTGTGTCCCTCTGGTTACCGACCCTCCTGCTCCTGGGAACAGTTTCTCCCCGATCTACTCCATCAAAATCTTCATACTTTTGAACACTTCTATTAAATCTTCTCTTAACCTTAACTGCTCCAAGGAGAACAACCCCAGCTTCTCCACGTCTATCCACGTAACTGAAATCCATCATCCCTGGAACCATTCTGGTCAATCTCCTCTGCACCCTCTCCAAGGCCTTGACATCCTTCCTAAAGTGCGGGGCCCAGAATTGGACACAATACTCCAGCTGGGGCCTAACCAGAGATTTATAGCACAGAAGGAGGCCATTTCGGCCCATCGTGTCCACGCCGGCCGACCAAGAGCTACCCGGCCTAATCCCACTTTCCAGCTCTGGGTCCGTAGCCCTGTAGGTTACAAGTGCACATCCAAGTACTTTTTAAATGTGGTGAGGGTTTCTGCCTCTACCACCCTTTCAGGCCGTGAGTTCCAGACCCTCACCACCCTCTGGGTGAAGACATTTCCCCTCAAATCCCCTCCAAACCTCCCCCCAATTACTTTAAATCTATGCCCCCTGGTTGTTGACCTCTCTGCCAAGGGAAACAGGTCCGTCCTATCCACTCTATCCAGGCCCCTCATAATTTTATACACCTCAATCAGGTCTCCCCTCGGCCTACTCTGTTTAAAAGTACTATCCAATCTTTCCTCATCGCTGAAATTCTCCAGTCCAGGCAACATCCTCGTAAATCTCCTCTGTACCCTCTCCAGTGCAATCATATCTTTCCTGTAATGTGGTGACCAGAACTGCACGCAGTACTCCAGCTGTGGTCTAACCAGTGTTTTATACAGTTCAAGCATAACCTCCCTGCTCTTGTATTCTATGCCTCGACTAATAAAGGCAAGCATTCCGTATGCCTTCTTAACCACCTTATCTACCTGGCCTGCTACCTTCAGTGATCTGTGGACCTGCACTCCAAGATCCCTCTGTTCCTCTACACTTCTCAGTGTCCTACCATTTAATGTGTATTCCCTTGCCTTGTCCGCCCTCCCCAAATGCATTACCTCACACTTCTCTGGATTGAGTTCCATTTGCCACTGTTCTGCCCAACTGACCAGTCCATTGATATCTTCCTGCAGTCTGCAGCTTTCTTCTTCATTATCAACCACACGGCCGATTTTAGTATCATCTGCAAACTTCTTAATCATACCCACTATATTCAAGTAATTGACATATACCACAAAAAGCAAGGGACCCAGTACTGAGCCCTGCGGAACCCTACTGGAAACAGCCTTCCAGTCACAAAACACCCATCAATTATCCAATTCCCTTTTGAAAGTTACTATTGAATCTGCTCCCACCACCCTTTCAGGCAGCGCGTTCCCGACCACAACAACTCGCTGCGTAAAAACATTCTCCCCATCTCCCCCTCTGGTTCCATCGCCGATTATCGTCAATCTGTGTCCCTCTGGTTACCGACCCTCCTGCCCCTGGGAACAGTCTCTCCCCATCTACTCCATCAAAACCCTCATGATTTTGAGCACCTCGATTAAATCTCCCTTTAACCTTCTCTGCTCCAAGGAGAACAACCCCAGCTTCTCCAGTCTCCCCACGTAACTACAGTCCCCCATCCCTGGAACCATTCTGGTCAATCTCCTCTGCACCCTCTCCAAGGCCTTGACATCCTTCCTAAAGTCTTTTGGATGAGACGGTAAACCGAGGCCCTGTCTGCCCTCTCAGGTGGACGTAAAAGATCCCATGGCATTATTTCGAAGAAGAGCAAGAGAGATTTCCCCGGTGTCCTGGGGCCAATATTTATCCCTCAATCAACATAACAAAAAAATGATTATCTGGTCATTATTACATTGCTGTTTGTGGGAGCATGCTGTGTGCAAATTAGCTGCCGTGTTTCCTACATTACAACAGTGATAACACTCCAAAAAAGTACTGAGGGAATGATCAGCCATGACCATATTGAATGGTGGTGCAGGCTTGAAGGGCCGAATGGCCTACTCCTGCACCCATTTTCTGTTTCTATGTACCCCAGAGGGCTGTGGAGGCTCAGTCTTTGAGCATATTAAAGGCTGAGATCGATAGATTTGGGAATATTAAGGGAATCGAGGGATATGGGGATCGGGCGGGAAAGTGGAGTTGCAGTCAAAGATCAGCCATGATCTCATTGAATGGCGGAGCAGGCTCGAGGGGCCGAATCCTGCTCCTAATTCTGATTAAAGTGCGGTGCCCAGAATTGGACATCACTCCAGCTGAGGCCTAACCACCGATTTATAAAAAAATGTTTCGCACAATTTCCTTGCTTTTATATGCATGCAGGTACAGCAGGCGAAGGCGGCAAATGGCATGTTGGCCTGCATAGCGCGAGGATTTGAGTATAGGAGCAGGGAGGTCTTACTGCAGTTGTACAGGGCCTTGGTGAGGCCACATCTTGAATATTGTGTTCAGTTTTGGTCTCCTAATCTGAGGAAGGACGTTCTTGCTATTGAGGGAGTGCAGCGAAGGTTCACCAGACTGATTCCCGGGATGGCGGGACTGACATATGAAGAAAGACTGGATCGACTAGGCTTATATTCACTGGAATTTAGAAGAATGAGAGGGGATCTCATAGAAACATATAAAATTCTGACGGGACTGGACAGGTTAGATGCAGGAAGAATGTTCCCGATGTTGGGGAAGTCCAGAACCAGGGGTCACAGTCTAAGGATAGGGGGCTGGGCCATTTAGGACTGAGATGAGGAGAAACTTCTTCACTCAGAGAATTGTTAACCTGTGGAATTCTCTACCACAGAGAGTTGTTGAGGCCAGTTCGTTAGATATATTCAAAAGGGAGTTAGATGATTCCTTTAGCCGTAAGGGCCACAAGGGGTATGGAGAGAAAGCAGGAATGGGGTACTGAAGTTGCATGATCAGCCATGATCATATTGAATGGTGGTGCAGGCTCAAAGGACCGAATGGCCTACTCCTGCACCTATTTTCTATGTTTCTATGCTTATACCTCTATTCATAAATCCTAGGATCCTGCAAGCTTGTTTTTGAAAAAAAAGTGTGTCGCTGTCTGGATGATGTGTAGAATCTGCAAAACGCAACAATCCAGGAGACTGTTAAAGATAGACACACTCCCAATACAGACCACGCAACCAAACTGGTTTTATAGCCACAGTCGTTCACTAACATGCAGCAACAAACAGTGGTCGCAAATCCCTTCAAAACAACGCAGCGGCTGTGAACCAAATCATGGAGATCGACCGACAGACAGATCACATACTCAAATTCCTGCCAAAGCTCGAAAGATCTGCACGCAAAGATTAAACAACATGCTTCTTGGAAAGGGAATAACCACGCGTTTCCGACAGGTTAGTCATACCTAGCCCGAGTGTCAGACACCGCCGAGACCACATTGTGCACAGTCCCGCTCTCCAGGTTATAAACAGGATATAGAGGCACTGGAGAAGGTGCAAAAACTTAAGGGGCAGAACTGAAAGAGGTCTTTAAGAGTAGGAAGGGAAGTTGTTTGGCAGATGGAGTATAATGTTGGAAAGTGTGAGGTCATGCACTTTGGCAGAAAAAAAATCAAAGAGCAAGTTATTATTTAAATGGAGAAAGATTGCAAAGTGCCGCAGTACAGCGGGACCTGGGGGTACTTGTGCCTGAAACACAAAAGGTTAGTATGCAGGTACAGCAAGTGATCAGGAAGGCCAATGGTATCTTGGCCTTTATTGCAAAGGGGATGGAGTATAAAAGCAGGGAAGTCTTGCTACAGCTGTACAGGATATTGGTGAGGCCACACCTGGAGTACTGCGTGCAGTTTTGGTTTCCATATTTACAAAAGGATATACAGTACTTGCTTTGGAGGCAGTTCAGAGAAGGTTCACTCGGTTGATTCTGGGGATGACTTACGAGGTTAGGTTGAGTCGGTTGGGCCTCTACTCATTGGAATTCAGAAGAATGAGAGGTGATCTTATCGAAATGTATAAGATTATGAGGGGGCTTGTCAAGGTGGATGCAGAGAGGATGTTTCCACTAATGGGGGAGACTAGAACTAGGGGGCATGATCTTAGAATAAGGGGCCGCCCATTTAAAACTGAGATGAGGAGGAATTTCTTCTCTCAGAGGGTTGTAAATCTGTGGAATTCGCTGCCTCAGAGAGCTGAGTCATTGAATAAATTTAAGACAGAGATAGACAGCTTCTTAACTGATAAGGGGATAAGGGGGCGGGCGGGGAAGTGGAGCTGAGTCCAAGATCGGATCAGCCATGATCGTATTGAATGGTGGGGCAGGCTCGAGGGGCCGAATGGCCTACTCCAGCTCCTATTTCTTTTGTTTTTATGTTTCCACTTGTGGGAGAGACCAGAACTAGGGGCAATCAATATAAAATAGTCACCATTAAATCCAAGTGGAGTTGAGGTCGAAGATCAGCCATGATCGTATTGAATGGCGGAGCAGGCTCGAGGGGCCGAATGGCTGACTCCTGCTCCTAATTCTTATGTTCTTAATTGTTGGGGGACCCAAACCCAGAGGCCATCAATATCAGACAGTCACGAATAAATCCAATGGGGGATTCAGGAGAAACTTCTTTACCCAGAGAGGGGTGAGAATGTGGAACTCACTGCCACAGGGAGGGGTTGAGGTGAATAGTATCGATGTATTTAAGGAGAAGCTGGATAAACAGATGAGGGAGAAAGGAATAGAGGGATATGGTGATGGGGTGAGATGGAGAGGGGTGGGAGGGGGCTGGTGTGGAGCATAAACACCGGCACTGAGCGGTGGGGCCCAATGGCCTGCGTCTGTGCTGTAGACTATCGAGTCATTCTCAGAGGCTGAGTAACTTGAGTAACGGACAGCTCCACCACATGCACCCGAGGGCACTCCAATGACCAGCTGTGATGTCAGACCAGTGTTGGCCATGCTCGAACTACAATCCATCAGCAAACATCAGAGCCACTAGGTTGCAACGTACCACATGAGAGTCAGGAATCTAGGCCAACCTTGCAGCATGCAGCTGCAGGAGCCAGTTGATGACAATTTCGAGTTAAAAGCAGTTTCTTAAAACTAAAACCACACAGGGAGGAAATCTTTAAACTTTGGACAAAAATACTCCACTTTTCTTGCAGTAGCCTCAATTGCATTTATATCGCGCCTTTCACGTGGGCACTTCACAGGACTATTACGAGATAAAATTTTGACCCCGAGCTGCACAAGTAAAAATGACGCAGGTGACCAAAAGCTTGATTGATTCCGGAGATGAAATGGTTGTCTTATGAAGAAAGGTTGTGCCTATACTCAGAGGGTTGTAAATCTGTGGAATTCTCTGCCCCAGAGAGCTGTGGAGGCTGGGTCACTGAATATATTTAAGGTGGAGATCGACAGATTTTTGAGCGATAAGGGAGTCGAGGGTTATGGGGAGCGGGCGGGGAAGTGGAGCTGAGCCCATGATCGGATCAGCCATGATCGCATTGAATGGCGGAGCAGGCTCGAGGGGCCGAATGGCCGACTCCTGCTCCTATTCCTTATGTTCCTGGTCAAAGAATGATGTTTTAAGGAGGAAAGTGAGGTAGAGGGGGCGGAGAGGTTTAGGGAGGGAATTCCAGAGCTTGGGATCCAGGTAGCTGAAGGCACGGCCACCGATGGTGTGGTGAAAGGAAGCGGGGGATGCTCAAGAGGGCAGGATTGGAGGAGCGCAGAGATCTCGGAGGGTTGTGGGGCTGGAGGAGGTTACAGAGATAGGGAGGGGCGAGGGCCACAGAGGGATGTGAACACACGATAAGCACTTTAAACTGGAGGTGGTCACAATCAATGCCCCCCCCATCGGCCGCACTGCCTCCTCTACTACACGGCCACGTCAGGTTTTTGAGAATGCACACGGTCTCCGATGTGAAAGCCACTGAGCGGCCTGCAGATAACCTCACAGCTGCGCAGCTTAACAGGAACATTGCTTACCACATGTCATTGTTAACTGACGCCCATATTATTGGGTTGAAGACATGCAGAGTGCAGGCAAAGCCCCACGGAGAGAAAAGAAAAACTTGCATTTATATAGCGCCTCTCACGACCACCGGCCGTCCCAAAGCGCTTTAGGAGCACTTTCTGGAGTGTAGTCACTGTTGTATTGTGGGAAACGCGGCAGCCAAATTGCGCACAGCAAGCTCCCACAAACAGCAATGTGATTTGGTCTCCAGATTCACGACAGGATAGACTTGCATTGGAGGCAATTCAGAGAAGGTTCACTCGGTTGATTCCGGAGATGAGGGGGTTGACTTATTGAGTCGGTTGGGCCTCTACTCATTGGAGTTCAGAAGAATGAGAGGTGATCTTATTGAAACTTATAAGATAATGAGGGGACTCGACAAGGTGGATGCAGAGAGGATGTTTCCACTCATAGGGGAAACTGAAACTAGGGGACATAATCTTAGAATAAGGGGCCACCCATTTAAAACTGAGATGCAGTATAATGTGGATAAATGTGAGGTTATCCACTTTGGTCTCCAAATCTGAGGAAGGACATTCTTGCTATTGAGGGAGTGCAGCGAAGGTTCACCAGGTTGATTCCAGGGATGGCAGGACTGACATATGAGGAGAGACTGGATCAACTGGGCCATTATACACTGGTGTTTAGAAAAATGAGAGGGGATCTCACAGAACCTTATAAAATTCTGACGGGACTGGACAGGTTAGAGGCAGGAAGAATGTTCCCGTTGCTGGGGAGTTCCAGAACCAGGGGTCACAGTCTAAGAATAAGGGGTAAGCCATTTAGGACCGAGATGAGAAGAAACTTCTTCACTCAGAGAGTGGTTAACCTGTAGAATTCTCTACCGCAGAAAGTTGGAGGTCAATTCATTAAATATATTCAAGAGAGAGTTTGATGTGGCCCTTACGGCCAAAGGGATCAAGGGGTATGGAGAGAAAGCAGGAAAGGGGTACTGAGGTTGAATGATGAGCCATGATCTTATTGAATGGCGGTGCAGGCTCGAAGGGCCGAATGGCCTACTCCTGCACCTAATTTCTATATTTCTATGAGGAGGAATTTCTTCTCTCGGAGGATTGTAAATCTGTGGAATTCTCTGCCCCAGAGAGCTGTGGAGGATGGGTCATTGAATATATTTAAGGTGGAGACAGACAGATTTTTGAGCGATAAGGGAGTCGAGGGTTATGGGGAGCGGGCGGGAAAGTGGAGTTGAGTCCATGATCAGATCAGCCGTGATCTTATAGAATGGCGGAGCAGGCTCGAGGGGCCGAATGGCCGACCCCTGCTCCTATTTCTTATGTTCTTGTGTTCAATGCCCAGATAATCTGTTTTTGCTGGGTTAGGGTTTGAATGGGCCGCACAGCAGTTCCAAGACCGCCCTAAGTGGAGGAGGAGCA
>NC_092003.1:17261389-17361389 GCF_044704955.1 Pristiophorus japonicus
AGTCAGCGATGTGTCGTGGCAAACACACCAGCCAACTTGTGCTCACAAGCTCTCACAAATGTGATATTGGCCAGATCATCCTTTTTTTTTTACATTGATTGAGGGATACGTGTCAGCCCCAGGACACCAGGGATAGAAACCCGCCCCCCTCCCACCCCACCGCCTCCCACCCCCCGCTCTTCTTCCAGTACTGCCCGTGGGATCGTTTACATCCACCTGAAAGGGCAGACGGGGCTTCGGTTTGACGTCGCATCCGAAAGACGGCACCTCCAACAGTGCAGCACTCCCTCAGTACTGCCCCTCCGACAGTGCGGCGCTCCCTCAGTACTGCCCCTCCGACAGTGCGGCGCTTCCTCAGTACTGCCCCTCCGACAGTACGGCACTCACTCAGTACTGCACCTCCGACAGTGCAGCACTCCCTCAGTACTGCCCCTCCGACAGTGCGGCGCTCCCTCAGTACTGCCCCTCCGACAGTGCGGCGCTCCCTCAGTACTGCCCCTCCGACAGTGCGGCGCTCCCTCAGTACTGCCCCTCCGACAGTGCGCCGCTCCCTCAGTACTGCCCCTCCGACAGTGCGGCGCTCCCTCAGTACTGCCCCTCCGACAGTGCGCCGCTCCCTCAGTACTGCCCCTCCGACAGTGCGGCGCTCCCTCAGTACTGCCCCTCCGACAGTGCGGCGCTCCCTCAGTACTGCCCCTCCGACAGTACGGCACTCACTCAGTACTGCCCCTCCGACAGAGCGGCGCTCCCTCAGTACTGCCCCTCCGACAGTGCGGCGCTCCCTCAGTACTGCCCCTCCGACAGTGCGGCGCTCCCTCAGTACTGCCCCTCCGACAGTGCGGCGCTCCCTCAGTACTGCCCCTCCGACAGTGCGGCGCTCCCTCAGTACTGCCCCTCCGACAGTGCGGCGCTCCCTCAGTACTGCCCCTCCGACAGTGCGGCGCTCCCTCAGCACTGCACTAGGAGTGTCAGCCTGGATATCTGTGCTCGTCCCTGGAGTGGGACTTGAACACAACCTTCTAGCTCAAAGGGGAAAAGCACATGCCAGTCAGCATTAAAGAAAAGAATGAACAGAGAGAGCTGGGGGTATGTGTGCACACATCGTTGAAGGTGGCAGGGCAGGTTGAGAAAGCGGTTAAAAAGGCTTACAGGATTCTGGGCTTCATAACAGAGGAATAAAGTACAAAAGCAAGGAAGTTATGATGAACCTGTGTAAATCACTAGTTAGGCCGCAGCTGGAGAATTGTGTCCAATTCTGGGCCCCACACTTTAGGAAGGATGTGACGGCCTTGGAGAGGGTGCAGAGGAGGTTGACCAGAATGGTTCCAGAGATGAGGGACTTCAGTTACGTGGATAGATTGGAGAAGCTGGGGTGGTTCTCCTTGGAGCAGAGAAGGTTGAGAGGACGTTTGATCGAGGTGTTCAAAATCATGAGGGGCCTGGACAGAGTAGATAGAGAGAAACTGTTCCCATTGGTGGAAGGGTCGAGAACCAGAGGACACAGATTTAAGACGATTGGCAGAAGAACCAAAGGTGACATGAGGGAAAACTTTTTTACGCAGCGAGTGGTTAGGATCTGGAATGCACGGCCTGAGAGGGTGGTGGAGGCAGACTCAATTGTGGCTTTCAAAAAGGAGTTGGATAAGTACCTGAAGGAAATAAAATTGTCGGGCTCCAGGGAGAGAACAGGGGAGTGGGACTGGGCTGAGGTGCTCTTGCAGAGAGCCGGCACGGGCTCAACGGGCCGAATGGCCCCCTTCTGTGCTGTGACCGTTCTATGATTGCATTTTAGAGTACAAGGGGGGTAGAGGTTATGCTGCAGCTGTACAAAGCCCTGGTTAGACCACACCTGGAGCACTGTGAGCAGTTCTGGGCCCCACAGCTTAGGGAGGGTAAATTGGGCTTGGAGGGAGTGCAGCGTAGGTTTACCAGAATGATACCCGGACTTCCAGGGTTAAGTAACGAAGAGAGATTACACAAATTAGGATTGTATTCCCTGGAATTTAGACGGTTAAGGGGCGATCTGATCGAAGGTTTCAGGATATTAAGGAGAATTGATTGGGTAGATGGAGAGAAACGTTTCCTGCTGGTTGGGGAGTCTAGGACTAGGGGCACAGTCTAAACATTAGAGCCAGACCTTTCAGGATGAAATGAGGAAACACTTCTACACACACAGGACGGTAGAAGTTTGGAACTCTCTTCTGCAAGCAACAATTGATGCTGTTATGTATGCAATAAAGGTTCAAACTGAGTACTGTTTAACTAAGCAAGGTACAACCTTCTGCTTTGTCAGGCCCAAAGTGCCTGACTCACAAAATGGCTGGCCTTTAAAACCAGAGCAGCACCGTGAGCGTGCTGCTCAGTGGCCTCCAACAATGACACCATCTGGTGGCTACAAACAGCATGTACATACATGACACTAAACCGCTCTGAGATCTTATCACAGTCTTTCACAGGTTGAGACGGTCCGGTGCTTTACGCTCCTGGGTTGACCGTCTCAGTTCTATTCCAGCCTTGGGTGAGTGTGCGGGGTCTGTTGTGGCTGGTGGCTGGATGACTGACTTGTTGGGGGTGGCAGTGGCCGTGTCAGGAATTGCAAGTCCATTTTTATTGAACAGGTCCGTGATGGAAATTCCGGGTCACTGATGACCCTCGAGTCCGCTGAAGACTGCTGGTAGGTTGGTTGGTCGTCGATGGTTTCTTCGTCCCACTGTTCTGGCTCGTCTGTGTGCCTCAGCTGTGTCTGATCCATGTGTTTCCTGCAAGTTTGCCCATTCTTGAGCTTAATAACAAATACGCTGTTACCTTCCTTGGCCATGACCGTACCAGCGATCCATTTGGGACCCTGACCATAATTCAACACATATACAGGATCATTAACAGAAATCTTGCGTGACACAGTTGTGCGATCGTGGTACCCTTGTTGACTCTGTCTTCAACATGATTATTTAAATCTGGGTGTACAAGAGATAACTTGGTCTTAAGACCTCTTTTCATCAGGAGTTCAGCAGGCGAGGCCTCTGTGAGTGTGTGGGGTCTTGTCCTGTAATTCAGCAGTATGCAGGACAAGCGGGTCTGCAGTGACCCTTGGGTTACTCTCCTCATGTTTTATTTGATAATTTGTACTGCACGTTCTGCTTGCCCGTTGGACGCAGGCTTGAACGGTGCTGACCTTACATGTTTTATGCCGTTAAGTTTTACAAACTCCTGAAACTCCTGACTGGTGAAGCACGACCCATTGTCGCTCACCACTATGTCAGGCAGACCGTGTGTTGCAAACATGACATTGAGGTTCTCTATGGTTGCCGTGGACGTACTGGATGTCATGGTTATGCATTCTATCCACCACCACTAAAAACATCTTGCCCAGGAAGGGACCTGCAAAATCTACATGGATCCTGGACCAAGGTTTGGATGGTCATGACCACAGACTCAGCGGCGATTCCGTTGGTGCTTTGCTGAGCTGCATGCTGGTGTTGCACTGATGCACGCATGCTTCCAGCTCAGAATTAATTCCTGGCCACCATACGTGGGACCTGGTGATGGCCTTCATCATCACTATACCAGGATGTATGCTGTGTAACTTACGCACAAACTTCTCTCTCCCTTTCTTAGGCATTACAACTCGATTGTCCCACAATATGCAATCTGCTTGAATAGACAGTTCGTCCTTGCAACGAATGTACGGTTTGGCCTCCTCACACATTTGCTTAGGTATGGCAGACCAATCCCCTTTGAGGATGCAACCCTTTACCACCCATAATATCGGGTCCTGGCTGGTCCAGGTCTTAACTTGTTGAGCCGTGACCTTCACTCTCAAAAGTATCCATGATTAACATTAAATCTGCCGGTTGTGGCGTTTCCACCTCCGGTGTGGGCAACGGCAACCGGCTCAAAGCATCGGCACAATTCTCTGTGCCAGGTCTGTCGGCTCTTTCTGCTTTAGACAAACTTTTGGATGCATACGCGACAGGTTGAAGTTTCCCCGACTCATTAGCTTGTTGTAACACGCAACCAATTCCAAATGACTATGCGTCACAGGCCAAAACTAAATGTTTACATGGGTCATAATGTACCAGCAGCTTGTTTGAGCAAAGCAGATTGGTGGCTTTCTCGAAAGCTCTGTCTTGCAATGCGCCCCACACTCAGTTGTTGCCTTTTCTTAATAGCATGTGCAGTGTTTCAAGTAAGGTGCTCAATTTAGTTAGGAAGTCACCAAAATAGTTGAGTAGACCCAGTGGAGTGAACACAGCTCCGTCACGTTCTGCGGCTTGGGTGCATTCTTGATGGCCCTGGTTTTCACGTCAGTAGGTCTGATGCCATCAGCGGCGATTTTTCTCCCGAGGAATTCGACCTCTGGTGCCATGAAGACACACTTCGAGCGTTTAAGTCTGAGTCCCACTCTGTCCAAACGCAGTAGAATCTCTTCCAGGTTGTTCAGATGTTCCTTGGAGTCACAATCGATGATCAGGATGTCACCTTGGAACACGACGGTTCTGGGAACGGACTTCAGTAGACTTTCCATATTCCTCTGGAATATTGCTGCAACCGAGTGAATTCCAAATGGTCACCTGTGGTAAATAAACAGTCCTTTGTGCGTGTTAATGCACGTTAGTCTCCTTGACGTCTCGACCAACTCCTATGTCATGTAGGCTGAAGTCAAGTCCAGTTTTGTGAACAACTTCCCTCCAGCTAGCATCACAAACAAGTCATCAGCCTTTGGTAACGGGTACTGATCTTGTTTCGAAACCCTGTTGATCGTAGCCTTGTATCCTCCACAGATTCTGACTGCCATCACTTTTCAGCACAGGAACAATGGGGCTGGCCCATTCATTAATTCGACCAGTGATATGATCCCTTCACGCTGGAGTTTGTCCAGTTCAATTTCAACCTTCTCCCTCATCATATATGGCATCTGAGTTCACGTGGATCTGTACCTTGGCTCCTGTGAAGTTGCCGATACCCGGTTCAAACAGTGAGGGGAACTTGCTCAATACTTGGTCACATGTATCTTCCTCCGATGACAACACCTTTATGTAGTTCCAGTCGCATCTGATTTTCTCCAACCAGCTCCTGCCGAGCAGCGTTGGGCCGTTGCCTGGAACAATCCACAGCGATAACTCGTGGACTGCACCGTTATACGACACATTAATTTGTGCACTGCCAATCACCTTTATCAGTTCTTTGGTGTACGTGCGCAGCTTGGCGTTAACAGGGCTTAGCCTGGGCCTCACATTCTTAGTATCCCACAGCTTATAAAGTGCCCTCTCGTTCATGATCGATTGACTGGCCTCCGTGTCCAGTTCCATCGATACCGGTATCCCGTTAAACTTCACATTAATCAAAATTGGTTTACTCTTGGTTATGAAGGAGTACACAGTCCAGACACTTCCTCCTCTGGCATCTCGGATTGCGTATCTGGATCCGCGCTAGTCTGACTCTCATCCTCCACGTGGTGTGTCGCAGCACGCTTGCTCATCTGCGGACACTGCTGGTGCCGATGATTTCCCCCACAATGCCAACACGGAGAAGTCGGATACATTCCCGCTGGCGGACTTTGGGCAGCCACAGGTTTCACGAACGCAGCCGGATAGGTCCTGCCATGTGCCGCTCTGCCGAACGCATTTACAGTACTTGCCGAGGTTCGGTTCTTCACCGCTATTTGCTTTAGACTCCTGTCCGTTGTCATACAGCGATCTGGATGGCCCTTTTTAAATCCAACTCCTCCACCGCCAGAACTTTGCGCAGGATCACCTCGTGGTTGATACCGATGATAAAGAAGTCCCGCAGCATGTCTGCCAACACCGTCCCGAACTTGCACGGTGCCGCTAGACGTCTCAGGTCGGCCACAAATTCCACCGCGCTCTGGCCCTCCGATCGAACGTGTGTAGAAAACCTGTATCTCGAGATGATGGTGCCGTTGTCTGGCTTGAGGTGCTCCCGTACCAATGTACACAACTCCTCGTACGTTTTCTCTGTTGGATCACTAGGCATGAGTAGATTCTTTATCAGACCGTAGATCTTTGAACCGCACACAGTGAGGAACACGGCCCAGTGCCGATCTGCGTCGTCGACCCCCTTCATTTTGTTGGCCACGAAGTACTGGTTCAAACGGCTCACAAAGTCTGCCCAATCTTCTCCCTCCACGAATCGCTCTAAAAATCCAATCGTGCTCATTTTGCAAACAAAGGTTCTTGTATTCTCGTCGCCAAATGTTACGTATGCAATCAAGGTTCAAACTGAGTTGTGTTTCACTAAGCAAGGTACGACCTTGCCTGTGCTTTATTTAATCCCAAAGTGACTGACTCACAAAATGGCTGGCCTTTTATACCAGAGCAGCACCATGTGCGTGCTGCTCACTGGCCTCCAACAATGGCGCCATCTGGTGGCTACAAACAGCATGTACATACATGACAGTTTCAATGAGATCACCATTCATTCTTCTAAACTCTAAGGGCTAGGTGTCGTCAGTGTACACGTGGCAGCTGACCCCGTGTCTGCAGAGGGGGAGATCCTTGGGAGGCGTGGGAGGTAATGGTGTCAGAGTGGGACGAGTTCTAAGTGGAACCAGATGAGTGTAGTCCCACTGAACTGGACAATGGAGGAGAGGCATTGGAGGAGGATGGTGTGGTCTACCCTGTTAAAAGGCTGCAGGCGGCTCGAGAATATTTGAGCAGGGAGCGTGCGCCATGGTCATAAATAGGATGTCATTTGTGATTTTGATCAAGGCCGTTGAGGTACTGTGGCAGGGGCGGAAACCTGATTGGAGGGGTTCAAACACGGAGTTGTCCGAAAGATGGGTACGGATTTGGGAGGCAAAAGCATATAAAAGGATTTTGGAGAGGAAAGGGAGGTTGGGGATGGGGGCAGAGTTTGCAAGAATGGAAAGGTCAAGGGTGAGTTTATTGAGGGGGGGTTTGTAAGGTATTTCCTTCGTGGGTTCTTTGCTTAAGAATTCACAGCAACACATTGCTATTAAGAACTAGTTGGTTTATTAGCAAAGGTTTAACAATCACACTACACATTACCGGTTCATTCACCAGGCTCACAACCACCTGCCCCATCGTGAATCCCCCGAACCCAACTGGCCAGGGTTTTATTGAATCTTGTGAACACCACATGATTGGCTAAGTCCCTCACAACGCAACACAGCTCTACCAACCTGTGAGCACACTCACCGGGGCACACATTACAAGGTTCATGACGGTGATTTTCAGAAGGAGGGACAGTACATGAGGAGAGATTTACAACGTCGGTTAATATAGGGGCCAGGAAGGGAAGTTGTGTGGCTAGCAGTTTAGTGGGAATAAGTTTGCCGCAAAGGAGTTTCGAGTAGAGCGCTTGCATTGGGAGTCTCGTGTCTGGCATGCGGACAACGTGGTCTGCCCAACGGAGCTGGTCGAGTGTGGTCAGTGCTTCGATGCTGGAGATGTTGGCCTGATCGAGGACGCTAATGTTGATACGACTGTCCTCCCAGGGGATTTGTAGGATCTTGCGGAGACATCGTTGGTGGTATTTCTCTAGCGACTTGAGGTGTCTACTGTACATGGTCCATGTCTCTGAGCCATACAGGAGGGCGGGTATCACTACAGCCCTGTAGACCATGAGCTTGGTGGTAGGTTTGGGCCTGGTCTTTAAACACTCTCGAGCCCCAGGTGGGCAGAGGAAACGTTACAAGGACACCCTCAAAGCCTCCCTGATAAAGTGCAACATCCCCACCGACACCTGGGAGTCCCTGGCCAAAGACCAGTCCGCCCTAAGTGGAGGAAGTGCATCCGGGAGGGCGCTGAGCACCTCGAGTCTCATCGCCGAGAGCATGCAGAAAGCAAGCCCAGGCAGCGGAAGGAGCGTGCGGCAAACCAGTCCCACCCACACTTTCCCTCAACCACTGTCTGTCCCACCTGTGACAGGGACTGTGGTTCTTGTATTGGACTGTTCAGCCACCTAAGGACTCAGTTTAAGAGTGGAAGCAAGTCTTCCTCGATTCCGAGGGACTGCCTATGATGATGATGATGGGAATATGTTCACAGGAGCAGGAGCTGGATGTCATGGATAAGTCCGGGTTCGGAGGCCAATAAAAAGGCCGCGAGAACAGGAGTCGGGCAGCATCGTCAGGAGGCTGAGCGGGGAGATCAAGGAGGCTTACAAGAGGCCAGCTGGTGCAGCTGCAGGGAGAAGGCAATAAAGAAGTAGAAAGAAAGCGAAAGGTGACGTCACAGCCAAGGGGGTAAGTGATTGGCTGGTGATTGGTAAGTAGCTTTTCTTTTTCTTTTCTTTATCAGCAAGTAACCTTCAGCATTGTTGTTGCCAAATTAAGTTTATCTAGGGGTTAAGTCATGGCAGGAGAGCTCGGACACATATTATGCTCCTCCTGTACTATATGGGAAGTCAGAGACGCTTCCGGTGTCCCTGACGACTACGTGTGCGGGAAGTGTATCCGCCTGCAGCTCCTGACAGACCGCATTGCGGCCCTGGAGCTGCGGGTGGGTTCACTCTGGAGCATCCACGATGCTGAGGATGATGTGAATAGCACATTTAGTGAGTTGGTCTCACCGCAGGTAAAGGGTACACAGCCAGATAGTAAATGGGTGACCAACAGGAAGAGCAGTACAAGGAAGGTAGTGCAGGGGTCCCCTGTGGTTATCCCCCTGCAAAACAGATACACTGCTTTGGGTATTCATCAGGGGAGGGCAGCAGCAGCCAAGTTCATGGCATCGTGGCTGGTTCTGCTACACAGGAGGGCAGGAAAAAGAGTGGGAGAGCGATAGTGATAGGGGATTCAATTTAGATAGACGTTCTGCAACCGAGACTCCAGGATGGTATGTTGCCTCCCTGGCGCAAGGGTCAAGGATGTCTTGGAGCGGGTGCAGGACATTCTGAAAAGAGAGGGTGAACAGCCAGTTGTCATGGTGCACATTGGTACCAACGATATAGGTAAAAAACGGGATGAGGTCCTACGAGACGAATTTAAGGAGCTAGGAGCTAAATTAAAAAGTAGGACCTCAAAAGTAGTAATCTCAAGATTGCTACCAGTGCCACGTGCTAGTCAGAGCAGAAATCGCAGAATAGCTCAGATGAATATGTGGCTTGAGCAGTGGTGCAGAAGGGAGGGATTCAAATTCCTGGGACATTGGAACCGGTTCTGGGGGAGGTGGGACCAGTAAAAACCGACGGTCTGCACCTGGGCAGGACCGGAACCAATGTCCTGGGGGGAGTGTTTGCTAGTGCTGTTGGGGAGGAGTTAAACTAATATGGCAGGAGGATGGGAACCTATGCAGGGAGACAGAGGGAAATAAAAGGGAGACAGAGGCAAAAGATAGAAAGGAGAATTGAAAAAGTGGAGGGCAGAGAAAACCAAGGCAAAAAACAAAAAGGGCCACATTACAGCAAAATTCTAAAGGAGCAAGGTGTGTTAAAAAGACAAGCCTGAAGGCTCTGTGCCTCAATGCGAGGAGTATTCGGAATAAGGTGGATGAATTAACTGCGCAGATAGCAGTTAATGGATACGATGTAATTGGCATCACAGAGACATGGCTCCAGGGTGACCAAGGCTGGGAACTTAACATCCAGGGGTATTCAACATTTAGGAAGGATAGACAGAAAGGAAAAGGAGGCGGGGTGGCATTGCTGGTTAAAGAGGAAATTAATGCAATAGTAAGGAAGGACATTAGCTTGGATGATGTGGAGTCTATATGGGTAGAGCTGCGGAATACCAAAGGGCAGAAAACGCTGGTGGGAGTTGTGTATAGACCACCAAATAGTACTGTGAGGTTGGGGACAGCATCAAACAAGAAATTAGGGATGTGTGCAATTAAGGTACAGCAGTCATCATGGGCGACTTTAATTTACATATAGATTGGGCTAACCAAACTGGTAGCAATGTGGTGGAGGAGGATTTCCTGGAGTGTATTAGGGATGGTTTTCTTGACCAACATGTCGAGGAACCAACTAGAGGGCTGGCCATCCTAGACTGGGTGATGTGTAATGAGAAGGGACTAATTAGCAATCTTGTTGTGTATGGCCTCTTGGGGAAGAGTGACCATAATATGGTAGAATTCTTTATTAAGATTGAGAGTGACACAGTTAATTCAGAAACTAGGGTCCTAAACTTAAGGAAAGGTAACGTCGACGGCATGAGGCGTGAATTGGCTAGAATAGACTGGCAAATGATACTTAAAGGGTTGACGGTGGATAGGCAATGGCAAACATTTATAGATCACATGGAAGAACTTCAACAGTTCTACATCCCTGTCTGGAGTAAAAATAAAACAGGGTAGGTGGCTCAACCGTGGCTAACAAGGGAAATTAAGGATAGTGTTAAATCCAAGGAAGAGGCATATAAACTGGCCAGAAAAAGCAGCAAACCTGAGGACTGGGTGAAATTTAGAATTCAGCAGAGGAAGACAAAGGGTTTAATTAGGAGGAGGAAAATAGAGTATGAGAGGAAGCTTGCCGGGAACATAAAAACTGACTGCAAAAGCTTCTATAGATATGTGAAGAGAAAAATATTAGTGAAGACCAACGTAGGTCCCTTGCAGTCGGACTCAGGTGAATTTATAATGGGGAACAAAGAAATGGCAGACCAATTGAACAAATACTTTGGTTCTGTCTTCACGAAGGAAGACACAAATGACCTTCCGGATGTACTGAGGGACCGAGGGTCTAGTGAGAAGGAGGAACTGAAGGATATCCGTATTGGGCGGGAAATTGTGTTGGGGAAATTGATGGGATTGAAGGCCGATAAATCCCCGGCGCCTGATTATCTGCATCCCAGAGTACTTAAGGAGGTGGCCCTAGAAATAGTGGATGCATTGGTGATCATTTTCCAACAGTCTATCGACTCTAGATCGGTTCCTATGGACTGGAGGGTAGCTAATGTAACACCACTTTTTTAAAAAGGAGGGAGAGAGAAAACGGGTAATTATAGACCGGTTAGCCTGACATCAGTAGTGGGGAAAATGTTGGAATCAATTATTAAAGATGAAATAGCAGCGCATTTGGAAAGCAGTAACAGGATCGGTCCAAGTCAGCATGGATTTATGAAAGGGAGGTTATGCTTGACCAATCTTCTGGAATTTTTTGAGGATGTAACTTGTAGCGTGGACAAGGGAGAACCAGTGGATGTGGTGTATTTGGGCTTTCAAAAGGCCTTTGTCAAGGTCCTACATAAGAGATTGGTGTGCAAGATCAAGGCACGTGGTATTGGGGGTAATGTATTGGCGTGGATAGAGAACTGGTTGGCAGACAGGAAGCAGAGAGTCGGGATAAATGGGTCCTTTTTGGAATGGCAGGCAGTGACTAGTGGAGTGCCGCAGGGCTCAGTGCTGGGACCCCAGCTCTTTACAATATACATTAATGATTTGGATGAAGGAATTGAGTGTAATATCTCCAAGTTTGCAGATGACACTAAGCTGGGTGGCGGTGTGAGCTGTGAGGAGGATGCTAAGAGGCTGCAGGGTGACTTGGACAGGTTAGGTGAGTGGGCAAATGCATGGCAGATGCAGCATAATGTGGATAAATGTGAGGTTATCCACTTTGGTGGCAAAAACACGAAGACAGAGTATTATCTGAATGGAGGCAGATTAGGAAAAGGGGAGGTGCAACGAGATCTGGGTGTCACGGTTCATCAGTCATTGAAAGTTGGCATGCAGGTACAGCAGGCGGTGAAGAAGGCAAATGGTATGTTGGCCTTCATAGCTAGGGGATTTGAGTATAGGAGCAGGGAGGTCTTACTGCAGTTGTACAGGGCCTTGGTGAGGTCTCACCTGGAATATTGTGTCCTGGTTTGGTCTAATCTGAGGAAGGACATTCTTGCTATTGAGGGAGTGCAGCAAAGGTTCACCAAACTGATTCCAGGGATGGCTGGACTGACATATGAGGAGATACTGGATCAACTGGGCCTTTATACACTGGAGTTGAGAAGGATGAGAGGGGATCTCATAGAAACATATAAGATTCTGACGGGACGGGACAGGTTAGATGCGGAAAGAATGTTCCCGATGTTGGGGAAGTCCAGAACCAGGGAACACAGTCTTAGGATAAGGGGTCGGCTATTTAGAACTGAGATGAGGAGAAACTTCTTCACTCAGAGAGTTGTTAACCTGTGGAATTCCCTGCCGCAGAGAGTTGTTGATGCCAGTTCATTGGATATATTCAAGAGGGAGTTAGATATGGCCCTTACGGCTAAAGGGATCAAGGGGTATGGAGAGAAAGCAGGAATGGGGTACTGAGGGAATGATCAGCCATGATCTTATTGAATGGTGGTGCAGGCTCGAAAGGCCGAATGGCCTACTCCTGCACCTATTTTCTATGTTTTTATATTTCTATGAGCTCGGAGAGGGCATATGGGGAGATCGGAGAGAAACTGGAGAAAGACACGGGTTAAGGGCTGGGGTATGGGGGTAGTTTAGCTTGGTGGGCTAGTGGAAGGGAGGGGTGCAGCAAGGTAGCTGAACAGACGGTCTCAGCCGTCATGACTGTTATGTTTAGAATAACTCCACAAGACTGTCCATCTTAAGCTCAAACTGTGACCTTGGTCTCTTTATTGTGACCCCAGAGTGAGGAGGCAGCGTGGTAGACTGCCTTTTACCCCTGCTTGCCCAGGGTGTGCAGGTGACCCTGGGGTCTCCCACAGGTGCGCCCCCTGGTGGCAAGTCTTACACATTGGTAGTGTTTACATACATAACATCATTCTCCCCCACCCCAAAGTCTTATGTACAAGTTATTTGCAAGTTGAGGCGATCTGGCACTCTGTGTTCCCGGGTTGATCGCCTGAGTTGAAGTCCGGGCATGGGTCAGGTCTGATCAGACTGCCGGGCATGGTGGCTTCATCCTCGTGGTTGACAGCGAGGTCGATTGTGTTCGTGGGTCGCTGGGGGTCAGGTCCTTTCCAGTAGTTCCTGGTTATCTGTAGTTCGCAGTTTGGTCTGGTCCAAATGCTTTCTGCGTTTGCCCATTACGTGGTTTCACAACAAACACTCCATTTTCATCACAAACACTCCATTCCCCTCTTTGGCGAATACAGTGCTCGCAGCCCATCTGGGGCCCTGAACATGGTCTACGTCATTTATTCTGATGTCGCATGGAGGAGCCGTGCGATCATGGTACATTCTCTGCTGATAGCATACGGAAGGCCCGGTTCTGAGTGATTCAGTCCGGTGACTGCGTAGCACCCGGGATAGCCGGGTCTGTGGGCAGTCTACCGTGACACGTGTGGTGCTCGCCTTTATGATTCGGGCTGCCCGCTCCGGACTATTGTCGCTGACCCTAAGGTCTGGCAAGCCCAGGATGGCCGATATGGCCTTGAGACTTTCAGTAGTGGCGGGAGGCCGTGTGGTCCCCGTGGATCCTGGGCCATGGTATGGAGACCCCGGACCACCGGCTGTGTGTGGCCTCCCTGCCTTTCTTTGCAACGTTGCAGGGTTGCCCCAAAGGGGCCAATCTGATGGGATGAGCATTACGTCTTTGCGACAGATAAGCTGCAACATCCCGTTAGCAGGCGGTAACTTGAGATCCTGGCTGGTCCAGGTCCTAGTCTGGGGAGCCGTTACAGTTGACCCCTCGCTCTCTAGCACTTCTATAACAACGAGCAGGCCTGCGGGCTGCGCCGTGGTGGGCAATGGTATCCAACTGAGGGCATCAGCGCCGTTCTCAGTGCCTGGCCCGTGGCGGATCATGTTATACAGTGTTAGACATAGTCGAGACAAAGCATTGATAATGGTGCCTTTGCTCTCCAAAAACTGTGAGATTGGCAGTTTGTCTGACTCGAGCAAATATTGGGACACTCTTTGGTACGTCTCTTTTGTCCTGTGAACGTAGGCTACAGCCTTGGGTAACTTATTGTATACATGTCCAACCGGTTGGGGCTCGCCCGCTACTTTGGCTTGCTGTACAACACGCCCGACCCTGTGTGATGACACATCACTTGCTACAAATACTTTGTCAGATACATGTACAACTGGTTGGTGTTCGCCCTCTACTTTGGCTTGTTGTAAGGTACCCCTGACCCCATATGATAATACATCATTTGCTCACATGGGTTACACAGTGCAAACAACTTATTGGAACGTGGTGGGTACCTGGCCTTCTCAGCGGCCGCCCGTTTACCTTTGCCCCAAACCCAGTTGTCTTCCTTGCTGGGCAACACATGCCTCTGTTCCGTTGCAGCGACATCCCGTGGTCAGGACGCACTCTCGTCCCGTGGTCTGGACACACTCTCGTCCCGTGGTCTGGACACACTCTCGTCCCGTGGTCTGGACACACTCTCGTCCTGTGGTCTGGACACACTCTCGTCCCGTGGTCTGGACGCACTTTTGTCCCGTGGTCTGGACGCACTCTCGTCCCGTGGTCTGGACGCACTTTTGTCCCGTGGTCTGGACGCACTTTTGTCCCGTGGTCTGGACGCACTCTCGTCCCGTGGTCTGGACGCACTTTTGTCCCGTGGTCTGGACGCACTTTTGTCCCGTGGTCTGGACGCACTCTCGTCCCGTGGTCTGGACACACTCTCATCCCGTGGTCTGGACGCACTTTTGTCCCGTGTTCTGGACGCACTCTCGTCCCGTGGTCTGGACGCACTCTCGTCCCGTGATCTGGACGCACTCTCGTCCCGTGGTCTGGACACACTCTCATCCCGTGGTCTGGACGCACTTTTGTCCCGTGGTCTGGACGCACTCTCGTCCTGTGGTCTGGACGCACTTTTGTCCCGTGGTCTGGACGCACTCTCGTCCCGTGGTCTGGACACACTCTCGTCCCGTGGTCTGGACGCACTTTTGTCCCGTGGTCTGGACGCACTTTTGTCCCGTGGTCTGGACGCACTCTCGTCCGTGTCCGTGATGCCGACTGCCGCGATCTTCCTCCCCAGGGATTTTGCCTCTGGCGTCTGGAAGACGCATTCGGATCGTTTCGGCCGGAGTCCCAC
Source organism: Pristiophorus japonicus (assembly GCF_044704955.1). Classification (NCBI taxonomy): domain Eukaryota; kingdom Metazoa; phylum Chordata; class Chondrichthyes; family Pristiophoridae; genus Pristiophorus; species Pristiophorus japonicus. The sequence goes on from NC_092003.1 coordinate 17,276,307, forward strand.
TCCGCTTGGCCGACCCGGAGCCTCTTCCATCACCGCGAAGAGGTCGTCGGCTTCGGGTGGTGTGTACCGCGCCCGTACCGTTGCTTGGTTGATCTTCACCTCCTCGTGGTCGTGATGAGCGGCCTGTGCCTCGGGGATCTGCAAATGGATCTGCACTTCGATGCCTGGTTCAGCTGGAGGTGGGGGCTTGCTCAGCCTTTGATTAAGGGAGACGTCGTTCACCGGAGAAGGTACACAGAGGTCTTCCCAGTTCCATCGAATCTTCCCCATCCACCTTCTACCAAGCAGCGTTGGCCCATCACCTGAAACAATCCACAGCGGTAAATCGTGCACCGCTCCCTCATGGGATACTCTTAAGTCCGCACTACCAATAACTGGTATCAGTTCCTTGGTGTAGGTGTGCAGCTTTGCCTGAATCGAGATCAGCTTGGGTCGTTGTGCTCTGTCACCCCACAGCCTCTCAAATGCCTTCTGGCTCATAATTGATCGACTCGCCCCCGTGTCCCGTTCCACGGAGACTGGAGTGCCGTTAAGTTTGACTTTTAACATTATCGGAGGGCTTTTGGTGGTGAAGGTGTGTACCCCATACACTTCCTCTTCAGCCTCGGGTTGAGTTGCCTCTCCTGCTCGTTCAGTGTGATCCTCGCCGGATCGGTCATCTTCTGCCGACTCTGCCACGTGGTGAGTCGCGGCACTCTTGCACATTCGCTGGAGGTGCCCCATAGTTCCGCAGCCTTTGCACACGTAGTGCTTGAATCGACATTGATGGGCTCGATGATTACCCCCGCAGCGCCAACATGGTGCGAATGGATTCTCATTCACGCCCCACGGCGGACTCTGAGTCATCCTAGGTCTGGCCTCTGCGGGCGTGTAGGCCCTGCCATGGACAGTTCTGCCTGCTGAAGGCGTTATTTTATGCACAGTACTTGCCGGTGAGCTTCGATGCTGCAATGACATCTGTCTAGTATTTACGTTCGTGGACATGAAAGCCAGGGCTATCGTGATAGCCTTGCTCAGATTTAGGGATTCGGCAGACAGCAGTTTGCGAAGAATGACCTCGTGGCTGATTCCAAGCACGAAAAAGTCCCGCAACACTTCCCCAAAATATTCAGCAAATACGCACGGTCTTGCAAGGCATCTTGGGTCACGACATAGCTCGCCACATCCGAGCCCTCAGAGCGACGGTGCGTATAAAAGCGATACCTGGCCATCAAGATGCTCTCCTTCGGCTTGAGGTGTTCCCGAACCAGCGTGCACAGCTCTGCATATGTCTTCTCTGTTGGTTTCGTCGGTGCTCGCAGATTTTTGATGAGGCCATCTATCGTGGACCCACAAACGGTGAGGAGAATCGCCCTGTGCTTGACCGCGGTCTCTTCCGTATCCAGCTCGTTGGCCACGAAGTACTGGTCAAGATGCTCAATGAAGGCTTCCCAATCATTACCCTCAAGAAATCTCTCAAGAATACCAACAGCAGCCATAACTGTGTGAAAGTTCGTGATCTGTTACTTGTCGCCAATTGTTACGTTTAGAATAACTCCAGAAGACTGCACATCTTAAGCTCAAACTGTTGTGACCTTGGTCTCTTTATTGTGACTCTGGTAGTCTGCCTTTTATCCCTGCTTGCCCCGGATGTGCAGGTGACCCTTGGGTCACCCACAGGTGCGCCCCCTGGTGGCAAGTCTTCCACATTGGTAGTGTTGACATACATAACAATGACAATGTCCCCGAGCTCCTTGCACTTGCTGTTGGAGGTGAGGGTGGAAGGGGCTGGGGAGAGGGGTTTAAAAAGAAAGACCTGCATTTATATATTTATCCCTCAATCAACATCACTAAAACAGATTATCTGGTCATTATCACATTGCTGCTTGTAGGAGTTTGCTGTGCATGATTTGGCGGCCACATTGCCTTATCATAGGCGGTCCCTCGTATCGAGGATGACTTGCTTCCACGCCAAAAAGAGATGAGTTCACAGGTGTTCCAATGAAGGACCTAATATTCCAGATCCCGAACTACATCCTGAAGGGTGGAAGATGCCTGTGGGTGGATTTTTTTAACGTGGGGTGACCGTTGCACACCAGCCACCACACGGGCTTGACAGAGCGAGGTCTTGGTCCAGTGGCAAGGGTTAACCAGGACGACTGGAGACCAGACCACGATTGCTAGATGACAACAGTGACTTCCCTCCAAAAGTACTGCATTAGCCTCCCACATTCTACCCTCCATACACCAGAGGTGATCCAAAACTTGGCTGCCCCGTGTCCTAACTCGCACTGAGTCCCACTCACCCATCACCCCCTGTGCTCACTGCCCCGTGTCCTAACTCGCACCGAGTCCCACTCACCCATCACCCCGTGTTCGCTGCCCCGTGTCCTAACTCGCACCGAGTCCCGCTCACCCATCACCCCCTGTGCTCACTGCCCCGTGTCCTAACTCGCACCGAGTCCCGCTCACCCATCACCCCCTGTGCTCACTGCCCCGTGTCCTAACTCGCACCGAGTCCCGCTCACCCATCACCCCCTGTGCTTGCTGCCCCGTGTCCTAACTTGCACCTAGTCCCGCTCACCCATCACCCTCTCTGCTCGCTGCCCCGTGTCCTAACTCACACCGAGTCCCGCTCACCCATCACCCCCTGTGCTTCCTGCACCGTGTTCTAACTTGCACCTGGTCCCGCTCACCCATCACCCGCTGTGCTCACTGCCCTGTGTCCTAACTCGCACCGAGTCCTGCTCACCCATCACCCCCTGTGCTTGCTGCCCCGTGTCCTAACTCGCACCGAGTCCCGCTCACCCATCACCCTCTCTGCTCGCTGCCCCGTGTCCTAACTCACACCAAGTCCCGCTCACCTATCAACCCCTGTGCTCGCTGCCCCCGTGTCCTAACTCGCACCGAGTCCCGCTCACCCATCACCCCCTGTGCTCGCTGCCCCCGTGTCCTAACTCGCACCGAGTCCCGCTCACCTATCAACCCCTGTGCTCGCTGCCCCCGTGTCCTAACTCGCACCGAGTCCCGCTCACCCATCACCCCCTGTGCTCGCTGCCCCCGTGTCCTAACTCGCACCGAGTCCCGCTCACCCATCACTCCCTGTGCTCGCTGCCCCGTGTCCTAACTCGCACCAAGTCCCACTCACCCATCACCCCCTGTGCTCGCTGACCTACATTGGCTCCCGGTTAAGCAATGCCTCGATTTCAAAATTCTCTTCCTTGTTTACAAATCCCTCCATGGCCGAGCCCCTCCCTATCTCTGTAACCTCCTCCAGCCCCACAACCTCCCGAGATGTCTACGCTCCTTTAATTCTGCCCTCCTGAGCATCCCTGATTATAGTCGCTCCACCATCGGTGGCCGTGCCTTCAGCTGCCTGGGCCCCAAGCTCTGGAATTCCCTCCTAAACCTCTCCACCTCTCTCTCCTCCTTCAGGACACTCCTCTTTGACCCAGCTTTCGGTCACCTGCGCTAATTTCTACTTATGCGGCTCGGTGTCAAATTTTTAATCTCATAACACTCCTGCGAAGCCCCTTGGGACGTTTTACTATGTTAAAGGCGCTATATAAATACAGGTTGTTGTTGTTTAAAAAGAAAACCTGCATTTATATATTTATCCCTCGATTAACATCACTAAAATAGATTATCACTGTGTGTGGGAGCTCTATGTGCGCAAGTTGGCTGCCGTGTTTCCCACATTACAACAGTGACAACACTCCAAAAAGTACTTCATGGGCTGTAAAGCGCTTTGGGACATTCTGAGGTCCTATAAGCTGCTATAGAAATGCAAGTTCTTTCTTTCCTTCAGTCGCTACCCTGGAGTTTCATTCCAGACTAACAGGCGCTATATAAATCCAAGTCTTTCTTTCGATGTATGGGACAGTTTCCAGATCCCTGCAATGTGTGGGTACTTGCCCCGATCCTGACGTCTGTGTGGCTACTACTTTTCTCTCCTGAGTCGGGCTCACACGCACTTTCCCCAGAGACAACTGAAGTGGTAAAATCGGGTAACGCCCCAACCAGCCGGCCACAGAGGCATCTAGAGTTTGGCAGAATAGAACTCACAATTAGCTTCAACTATTTTTGTCAAACTTTTAAATCAAGTTCCCCTTTTTTAAGGGCATAATCAACAGGTCTGCAACTATTTTAGTTGAAACCATCGATCACGTGCCCCCTTATTAAAGGGGGCACTAAAGCCCCGACAAATAAACAAATTCACTTTTGACCAACAACTTTTCTCAAATTAATATTTGGTTGCCGGGGGGTGATGATGCACTCCAGTCCCTCCGGCGCCCACCTCTGGCGGAAGGCCGCGAGCGTATCGGTGGACACCGCGTGCTCCATCTCCAGGGACACCCTGGCTCGGATGTAAGCTCAAACAGAGAGTCACACCTGTCCTCCGCACAGCCGATACACACCTGTACTAAATACAGGTGATACATACTTGGATGCTACACAAGAGGGGTGGTCACCCCATTAACGCAGGGGGTGTGGGGGAGGGGAGTCGGTGGCCCCATTAACACACGGGATGGTAACCCCCACGTATACAGGTGGAAGAACGATGGAGAGGTTAAGCCGTGGAACATTGAGGCCAGCTCACTCAGCACGGACTGGCAATAAGAACATAAGAAATAGGAGCAGGAGTCGGCCATTCGGCCCCTCGAGCCTGCTCCGCCATTCAATAAGATCATGGCTGATCTGATCCTGGCCTCAGCTCCACTTCCCCGCCCGCTCCCCATAACCCTTGACTCCCCTAGATGCAGGGTCCTCCCTGCTCTGTACGCCTCAATCAGTAACCCTTGCCACTGGACCAAGACCTGGCTCTGTCAAGCCCCGTGTGGTGGCTGGTGTTCAACGGCCACCCTACGTTAAGAAAATCCACGCACAGGCATCTTCCACCCTTCAGGATGTAGTTCGGGACCTAGATTGTCAGGTCCCTCATTGAAACACCTGGGAACTCATCCCTTTTTGGCATGGAAGCAAGTCATCCTCGATACGAGGGACTGCCTAATACTTTACTATTTCGAACTGTGTTTTCCTCTCCCAGTAGATGGTTGGTGAGATCTGTCCAAGATTGTAGCCAACATTCATGAGGGAATGGTTAGTCAGATCTGTCCGGCTGTACCTCAAATCCATGAGTGCATGGTTAGTGAGATATGTCTGCACTGTACCTCAAATCCACGAGGGGATAGTTGGTGAAATCTGTCCGGACTCAACCTCGGATCTACGAGGGGATAGTTGTTTGCAGAAGTTGCTGAATAACGATACAGGTCTCTGCCAGTATGAGCACCACTGCTTGATCTGCAATGGAATCCATGTTGATCCCGGAGGTGCAGTTTGGGTCTGTCAAGTGTGCAGGATAGCCTATCTCTCTCACATTATCCTCGACAGTGCAATCGACTGGACCGAATCTCTCTCCAGCAAGGCTCACCCGCAAGGACAAAGGACGTTGAGCATGACCCCAGTGACTCTGAGGCATAGTGCACCATAACGGAGGCAAGCTGGCACTTGGGGGTGTGGGGGGTAACCAGGCCACCAGAGCTTGTTTTAACTTTAAAAGAACACTTGGTTAGCCTGCATTGCCAGCACTTTTTGTTTTTACTGAGTCCACCTTGGCATCTCTCGCAACATCTACTTTTCGATTTTTCGGATGAGACGTTAAACCGAGGCCCCGTCTGCCCTCTCAGGTGGACGTAAAAGATCAGGGGAGTTCTCCCCGGTGTCCTGGGGCTAATATTTATCTCTCAAACAACATCACTAAAGCAGATGATCTGGTCATTATCACTTTGCTGTGTGTGGGAGCTTGCTGTGCGCAAATTGGCTGCCGTGTTGCCCACATTCCAACAGTGACTACACTCCAAAAGTACTTCATTGGCTGTATAGCGCTTTGCGACGTCCAGTGGTTGTGAAAGGCGCTATATAAATCCAAGTCTTTCTTTAGTTTGGCCACTGAATGGTAGGTGAGGCCAAGAGCATGGGGCGGGGGCGGGGTGGGGGGGGGGTTAAAAAAGCATAAAAAGGGGTGAGTCTTGGCCTCAAATAATGATAAAGGAGGCACTGAGGCTGGAGTGCAGGCCCAGCCCTGGAGAGGGAGGCATTGACCAGGCCTCAGAGGGCAAAGGACTACAACTGCCAGCAGGCCTCGCGCCCCGCGCATGCTCAGTGCGCCCGCCCTCTGCCTGTGCCGCACCCTGATTGGCCGGTCGCTCCGCCGCCGCTGCCGCTCTGTCCATGGAGCTGATTGGACGGTTAGGGGGCTATCCGTCAGCGGCGGCTCCGGGCGGGTAAGTGAGTGAGTGAGTGAGGCCTGGGGCCTACCGGCTCGGCGGCTCCGGCTTCATCCTCCCCGGGCAGGGACCGCGACTCGAGACACTGCCCTCTCCCCTCAGTCCCATTCCCTGCCCTTTCACCCTTCACCCTTTCCCTCAGTCCCATTCCCTGCCCTTTCACCCTGTGCCCTCAGTCCCATTCCCTGCCCTTTCACCCTTGACCCTTTCCCTCAGTCCCATTCCCTGCCCTTTCACCCTGTGCCCTCAGTCCCATTCCCTGCCCTTTCACCCTTGACCCTCTCCCCTCAGTCCCATTCCCTGCCCTTTCACCCTGTGCCCTCTCCCCTCAGTCCCATTCCCTGCCCTTTCACCCTGTGCCCTCTCCCCTCAGTCCCATTCCCTGCCCTTTCACCCTTGACCCTTTCCCTCAGTCCCATTCCCTGCCCTTTCACCCTTGACCCTCTCCCCTCAGTCCCATTCCCTGCCCTTTCACCCTTGACCCTTTTCCTCAGTCCCATTCCCTGCCCTTTCACCCTGTGCCCTCAGTCCCATTCCCTGCCCTTTCACCCTTGACTCTTTCCCTCAGTCCCATTCCCTGCCCGTTCACCCTTGACCCTCTCCCCTCAGTCCCATTCCCTGCCCTTTCACCCTTGACCCTTTCCCTCAGTCCCATTCCCTGCCCTTTCACCCTGTGCCCTCAGTCCCATTCCCTGCCCTTTCACCCTTGACTCTTTCCCTCAGTCCCATTCCCTGCCCGTTCACCCTTGACCCTCTCCCCTCAGTCCCATTCCCTGCCCTTTCACCCTTGACCCTTTCCCTCAGTCCCATTCCCTGCCCTTTCACCCTGTGCCCTCAGTCCCATTCCCTGCCCTTTCACCCTTGACTCTTTCCCTCAGTCCCATTCCCTGCCCGTTCACCCTTGACCCTCTCCCCTCAGTCCCATTCCCTGCCCTTTCACCCTTGACTCTTTCCCTCAGTCCCATTCCCTGCCCGTTCACCCTTGACCCTCTCCCCTCAGTCCCATTCCCTGCCCTTTCACCCTTGACCCTTTCCCTCAGTCCCATTCCCTGCCGTTTCACCCTTGACCCTCTCCCCTCAGTCCCATTCCCTGCCCTTTCACCCTGTGCCCTCTCCCCCCAGTCCCATCCCCTGATCTTTCCCCAGACCCTTTTACATTTTTCTTTTTCAAATATTTATCTTGTTCCCTTTTAAAATCTATTCTGATTCTGCTTTCCCCACTGTTCCTGGGGGGCATTCCGTCCCAACATCCCTCTACAGACAAACAACACTTCTCCTAACCTCCCTTCATTCTTTTGCTGATCTCTGTCCTCCTATTACCCACCCATCAATACAGATAGTATTTCCCTATTTACCTGATCAAAACCCTTCATGATTTTGACCCCCCTCCACCAGAGTTCCTCTTAACCATCTCTGCCCCAGGGCTCATGGGATTGGGCTAATATTGATGTTTGAGGATTGGTTAACGGACAGAAAATAGAGAGTAGGGATAAATGGGTCATTTTCAGACTGGCGGGCCGTAACTAGTGGGGTACCGCAAGGATCGGTGCTTGGGCCCCAGCTATTTAAGATTTATAGATGTGTGTGTAATGTTTTCAAGTTTGCTGATGATACAAAGCTAGGTGGGAATGTGAGCTGTGAGGAGGGTGCAAGGAGGCTACAAAGGGGACCGGTTACGCGAGTGGACAAGAACATGGCAAATAGATTATAATGTGGGGAAATGTGAAGTTACCCACATTTGGTAGGAAAATAGAAAAGCATATTTTTAAAGAATATTTTTAGAATTTAGAGAATATTTTTAAACGGTGAGAGATTGGGAAGTGTTGGTGTTCAGAGGGACCTGGGGGTCCTTGTACACCAATCACTGAAAGTTAACCTGCAGGTACAGCAAGTGATTAAAGCAAATGGTATGTTGGGGTTTATTACAAGAGGATTTGAGTATAAGAGTAAAGACGTCGTACTGCAATTATACAGGGCCCTGGTGAGACCACACCTGGAGTATTGTGTGCAGTTTTGGTCTCCTTACCTAAGGAAGGATTTACTTGCCATAGAGGGAGTGCAGCGAAGGTTCACCAGACTTTCCTGGGATGGGGGGATTGTCCTATGAGGAGAGATTGAGTAGACTAGGCCTATATTCTCTAGAGTTTAGAAGAATGAGAGGTGATCTCATTGAAATGTGTAAAATTCTTAAAGGTCTTAAAAGGGTAGATGCAGGGAGGATGTTTCCCCTGGGCTGGGGAGTCTAGAACCAGGGGTCACCCAGTCTCAGGATAAGGGGTCAGGACTGAGATGAGGAGGAATTTCTTCACTCAGAGGGTGGTGAATCTTTGGAATTCTCCAACCCAGAGAGCTGTGGAGGCTCAGTTGTTGAGTATATTCAAGACAGAGATCAATAGATTTTTGGATATTAAGGGATATGGGGATAGTACAGGAAAGTGTAGTTAAGGCAGAAGATTAGCCATGATTTTATTGAATGGCGGAGCAGGCTCGAATGGCCTATTTCTGCTCCTATTTCCAATGTTCCAAAGAACCCCAGTTTCCCTCAACACTCCTTATAACCTCCTTGCTTTTGTGGTATATATTAATGTAGAATCAGTCTGGATGGAGCTAAGGAGCACCAAGGGACAGAAAACATTGGCCTCCAAACAGTAGTGGTAGTATAGGGGATGGCATCAAACAGGAAATTAGAGATGCATGTAACAAGGGTACTACTTTAATCTACACATAGACTGGCCAAACCAAATTACTAATAATACCGTGGCAGATGAATTCCTGGACTGTGTACGAGATGGTTTTTTAGATCAGTATGTTGAGGAGCTGACTAGGGAACAGGCTATCCTAGATTGGGTATTGTGTAATGAGAAGGGGTTAATTAACAGTCTTGTTGTGCAGGGTCCTTTAGGGAAGAGTGACCATAACATGATTGAATTCTTTATTAAGATGGAAAATGAAGTAGTCCAATCCGAAACTAGGGTCCTAAATCTACAAAGGTATGAGGAATGAATTGGCTATGATAGATTGGGAAGATTCATTAAAAGACATGAAGGTGAATAGGTAATAGCTAACATTTAAGGAACGAATGCATGAATTGCAACAGTTATACATTCCTTTCTGGCGTAAAAACACAAAAGGAATAGTGGGCCAACCATGGCTAACAAAATAAATTAAGGATAGTATTAGATTCAAAGAGGAGCTGTACAAAGTTGCCAGAAAAAGTAGCAAGCCTGAGGATTGGGAGCAGTGTAGAATCCAGCAAAAAAAGACCAAGGGATTGATTAAGAGGGAAAAATAGAGTGTGAGAGTAAACTTGCAAGGAACATAAAAACCGACTGCATAAGTTTCTACAAGTACGTAAAAACAAAAAGATTAGTGAAGACAAATGTAGGTCCTTTACAGACAGAAACGGGAGAATTTATAACGGAGAACAAGGAAATGGCAGCACAAGTAAATAAATACTTCGGTTCTGTCTTCACGGAAGAGGACACAAATAACGTCCCAGAAATGCTCGGGAACTAAGGGTCTAGTGAGCAAGAGGAATTAAAGGAAATGATTATTAGTTAAGAAAATAGTGCTGGAGAAACTAATGGGACTGAAGGCCGATAAATCCCCAGGGCCTGATGGTCTGCGTCCCAGAGTACTAAAAGGTAGCCATGGAAATAGTGGATGCATTGGTTGTCATCTTCCAAAATTCTATAAATTATGGAATAGTTCCTGCAGATTGGAAGGTGGCAAATGCAACCCCAATATTTAAAAAAGGAGAGAGAGAGAAAACGGAACTGCAGACCGGTTAGCCTGACATCAGTAGTAGGGAAAATGCTGGAGTCTATTATAAAGGATGTGATAACAGCACACTTAGATAATATCAACGGGGTTAGACAAAGTCAACATGGATTTATGAAAGAAACTGGAGTTTTTTGAGGATGTAACTGATAGAATAGATAAGGGAGAACCAATGGATGGAGTGTATTTGGAATTTCAGAAGGCCTTTGATAAAGTCCCACATCAGAGGTTAGTGTGCAGAATTAAAGAACATAGGATTGGAGGTAATGTACTGGCATGGATTGAAAATTGGTTAACTGACAGGAAACAGCGAGTAGGAATAAACTGGTCTTTTTCGGGGTGGCGGGCAGTGACTAGTGGGGTACCACAGGGATCAGTGCTGGGGCCCCAGCTATTCACAATATATATAAATTATTTGGATGAGGGAACCAAATGTAATATTTCAAGTTTGCTGACGACGCAAAACAAGGTGGGATTGTGAGTTGTGAGGAGGATGTAAAGACGCTACAAGGTGATTTAGATAGGCTGAGTGAGTGGGCAAACACATGGCAGATGCAATATAATGTGGATAAATGTGAAGTTATCCACTTTGGTAGGAAAAACATAAGGACTAAGTATTATTTAAATGGTGATGGCTTGGGAAGTGTCGATGTACAGAGGGACCTGGGTGTCCTTGTACACCAGTCAGTGAAAGCAAACATGGTGCAGCAAGCAGTTAGAAAGGCAAGTGGTATGTTGGCCTTCATTGCAAGAGGATTTGAGTACAGGAGCAAGGATGTCTTACTACAGTTATACAGGGCCTTGGTGAGACCGCACCTGGAGTATGGTGAGACCACACCTGGAGTATTGTGTGCAGTTTTGGTCTCCTTACCTAAGGAAGGATATACTTGCCACAGAGGGAGTGCAGCGAAGGTTCACCAGACTGATTCCTGGGACGGCAGGACTGTCGTATGAGGAGAGATTGGGTCGACTGGGCCTGTATTCACTGGAGTTTAGAAGAATGAAAGGGGATCTCATTGAAACGTATAAAATTCTGATGGGGTTGGACAGACTGGATGCGGGGAGGATGTTTCTCCGGGCTGGGAAGTCTAGATCAAGGGGTCACAGTCTCAGGATACGGGGTAGGAAATTTAGGAGCGAGATGAGGAGAAGTGTTTTCACTCAGAGGGTGGTGAACCTGTGGAATTCTCTACCACAGAAGGTTGTGGAGGCCAAGTCACTGAATATATTTCAGAGGGAGATGGATAGATTTCTAGACACAAAAGGCATCAAGGGGTATGGGGGAAAAGCGGGAATATGGTGTTGAGATAGAGGATTAGCCATGATCATATTGAATGGGGTGGTGCAGACTCGAAGGGCCGAATGGCCTACTGCTCCCATTTTCTACCTTGAATGTAGGGGGTCTGATTAATAAGTTTGCAGATGATAACTAAAATCGGCCTTGTGGTTGATAATGAAGAAGAAAGCTGTAGGCTTCAGGAAGATAATGAACTGGTCAGGTGGGCAGAACAGTGGCAAACAGAATTCAATCCGGATGTGTGTAAGGTGATGCATTTGGGGAGGGCGAACAAGACAAGGGAATACACATTAAATGGTAGGACACTGAGAAGTGTAGAGGAACAGAGGGACCTTGGCGTGCAGGTCCACAGATCCCTGAAGGTAGCAGGCCAGGTAGATAAGGGGGTTAAGAAGGCATACGGGATACTTGCCTTTTTTAGCTGAGGCATAGAATACAAGAGCAGGGAGGTTATGCTCGAACTGTATAAAACACTGGTTAGGCCACAGCTGGAGTACTGCGTGCCGTTCTGGTCACCACATTACAGGAAAGATGTGATTGCACTGGAGAGGGTACAGAGGAGATTTACGAGGATGTTGCCGGGACTGGAGAATTTTAGTGATGAGGAAAGATTGGATAGGCTGGGGTTGGTTTCTTTGGAACAGAGGAGGCTGAGGGGAGACCTGATTGAGGTGTATAAAATGATGAGGGGCCTGGATAGAGTGGATAGGACGAACCTGTTTCCCTTGGCAGAGGGGTCAACAACCAAGGGGCACAGATTTAAAGTAATTGGGGGGAGGTTTAGAGGGGATTTGAGGGGAAATGTCTTCACCCAGAGGGTGGTGGGGGTCTGGAACTCACTGCCTGAAAGGGTGGTAGAGGCAGAAACCCTCACCGCATTTAAAAAGTACTTGGATGTGCACTTGTAACCTACAGGGCTACGGACCGAGAGCTGGAAAGTGGGATTAGGCTGGGTAGCTCTTGGTCGGCCGGCGCGGACACGATGGGCCGAAATGGCCTCCTTCCGTGCTGTAAATCTCTATAATTGTATGACTAAGCCCTCTCCTCCCATGGGTCACTGAATCTCTCCTGTACCCTCTCCATGGCTTTGACAACCGATTTGAAGTAAGCGACACAAAACTGGACACAAGCTACTGATTTGTACCTTCAGCCATTTCGGCGCAAAGCTCTGAGATTCCCTCCCTAAACCTCATTGCCACAACAGCTGCTTTTTTAAGATATTGTTTAAAATCTGCCTCTTTGACCGAGCATTTTAGTCACCCCAAGTAATAGCTCTTTGGCTCAGTTTGTCCGATTACATTATGGGAAGTATTGTGGGACGTTTAAGTACGTTAAAGGTGCTATATAAATGCAATTGTTGCAATCAGCACACTCCTATTCTCACCCAAAGATACTATTTGTGTTAAAATGTCCATTAAGATAAAACTACAAAAGCCGGAAGGCAAATTTCAGGAGCATTTCTTCCGATAACTTTGAACAAATGAGCAGAGACTGCTGGTCACAAAAGCCCAGTTGGCCGTTTAACTGATGCATTGTGTCGTGTTGGGAGCTCGGCACGTGTTCAGACTGCACAATCGCTTCAGCTAATAGACCACCATCTGTGTGCACAAGTATTAAACTCCGAACCCAAGCTTGTGAGAGCGGCTGAGGCCATTGGGTTCAAAACATACAGCACCTTTAACGCAGTGAAAAGTCCCAAGGCGCCTCACAAGAGTGTTGCTGAGATAACAATTTGACACAGAGCCGCACAAGTAGAAATTAGCGCAGGTGACCAAAAGCTTGGTTAAAGAGCTAGGTTTTAAGGAGCGTCTTGAAGAAGGAGAGAGAGGCGGAGAGGCGGAGAGGTTTAGGGAGAGCGTTCCAGAGCTTGGGGCCCAGGCAGCTGAAGGCACGGCCACCGATGGTGGAGCGATTATAATCAGGGATGCTCAGGAGGGCAGAATTAGAGGAGTGCAGAGACGTCGGGGGGTTGTGGGGCTGGAGGAGGTTACAGAGATAGGGAGGGGCGAGGGCCATGGAGGGATTTGTAAACAAGGATGAGAATTTTGAAATCGAGACGCCACGTAACTGGGAGCCAATGTAGGTCAGCGAGCACAGGGGGTGATGGGTGAGCGGGACTCGGTGTAAGTTAGGACATGGGGCAGTGAGCACAGGGGGTGATGGGTGAGCGGGACTCGGTGCGAGTTAGGACACGGGACAGCGAGTACAGGGGGTGATGGGTGAGCGGGACTCGGTGTAAGTTAGGACATGGGGCAGTGAGCACAGGGGGTGATGGGTGAGCGGGACTCGGTGTAAGTTAGGACATGGGGCAGTGAGCACAGGGGGTGATGGGTGAGCGGGACTCGGTGCGAGTTAGGACACGGGGCAGTGAGCACAGGGGGTGATGGGTGAGCGGGACTCGGTGTGAGTTAGGACACGGGACAGTGAGTACAGGGGGTGATGGGTGAGTGGGACTGGGTGCGAGTTAGGACACGGGCTGCTGAGTTTTGGATGACCACTAGTTTATGTAGGGAGAATGTGGGAGGCCAGCCAGGAGTGCGTTAATCAGCACATTAAGAGACACAAATAACAATTTGTTCAATAGTGCTGCCACTGTCAAAAGAGAATATAGAGGCACTGGAGAAGGTGCAGAATAGATTTACAAAGATAATACTAGAACTGAGAGGTCAGGACCGATGGATAAACAGACTGGGTCTCTTTTCTCTAGAAATGAGAAGGCTGAGGGATCTACAATTCTGAAGGGGTTCGATAGGATAGACGTAGAGAAGGTATTTCCACTGGGTCGGTCATTAAGGATTGAGATGAGAAATTGTATCATTCAAAGGGTCGTGATCTTTGGAATTCTCTACATCCGCAAGGAAGAAATACTTGCATTTATATAGCGCCTTTCACAACATCAGGACGTCCCAAAGCGCTTTACAGCCAAAGTGTAGTCAGTGTTGTAATGTAGGAAACGCGGCAACCAATTTGTGCACAGCAAGCTCCCACAAACAGCAATGACCAGATAATCTGTTTTAGTGATGTTGATTGAGGGATAAATATTGACCAGGATACCGGGGAGAACACCCCTGCTCTTCTTCCAATAGTGGCTGTGGGATCTTTTTTACATCCATCCAAGAGGGCAACCGGGGCCTCGGTTTAATGTCACATCCAAAAGACGTCATCTCAGACAGTGCGGCGCTCCCTCAGTACTGCCCCTCCGACAGTGCAGCACTCCCTCAGTATTGCCCCTCCGACAGTGCAACACTCCCTCAGTACTGCCCCTCCAACAGTGCAGGGCTCCCTCAGTACTGCCCCTCCGACAATGCGGCACTCTCTCAGTACTGCCCCTCCGACAGTGCGGCTCTCCCTCAGTACCGCCCCTCCGACAGTGCGGCGCTCACTCAGTACCGCCCCTCCGACAGTGCGGCCCTCCCTCAGTACTGCCCCTCCGACAGTGCGGCCCTCCCTCAGTACTGCCCCTCCGACGGTGCGGCGCTCACTCAGTACTGCCCCTCCGACAGTGCGGCCCTCCCTCAGTACTGCCCCTCCGACAGTGCGGCCCTCCCTCAGTACTGCCCCTCCGACAGTGCAGCGCTTTCTCAGTATTGCCCCTCCGACAGTGCGGCATTCACTCAGTACTGCCCCTCCGACAGTGCAGCGCTCTCTCAGTATTGCCCCTCCGACAGTGCGTCACTCCCTCAGTACTGCCCCTCCGACAGTGCGGCACTCCCTCAGTACTGCCCCTCCGACAGTGTGGCGCTCTCTCAGTACTGCCCCTCCGACAGTGCGGCACTCCCTCAGTACTGCCCCTCCGACAGTGCGACCTCCTTCAGTACTGCCCCTCCGACAGTGCGACCTCCTTCAGTACTGCCCCCCGGACAGTGCGACCTCCTTCAGTACTGCCCCCCGACAGTTCAGATGAGACGTTAAACCGAGGCCCCGTCTGCCCTCTCAGGTGGATATAAAAGATCCCAGGGCACTATTTCGAAGAAGAACAGGGGAGTTCTCCCCAGTTTCCTGGCTAATATTTATCCCTCATCCAGCATCACTAAATAAATCAGATGATCTGGGTCATTATCTCATTGCTGTGTGTGGGAGCTTGCTGTGCGCAAATTGGCTGCCGCGTTTCCCACATTACAACAGTGACTACACTCCAAACGCACGCCATTGGCTGTAAAGCGCTTTGAGACGACCTGCGTATGAGAGGCGGTGCCGAAATGAAGGTCTTTTCTTCCCTCATAAGAATCGGATAAAATGACACATGAGCAGCATTTCCCAGAGACGGCAGGGAAACAGGCGGGAGAGAGGGGAAGTCGGACAAAACGTACAGTGCTTAAATGGAAAATTGGGGATGTTTCAACAGCTGAAATGATATAAACACGAGTCAATAGGAAGTAGCAGAAGAGAAATTAAAGACAGCCAGGAGACTCTGGGCACGTGTGAAAAGCTGAGGGCTGATTATGCACAGTGGGTAGAAACAGTGTGGAAATCAACATATGATGGCCAGAGCAGCACAACCAGACACCCTCGCCCCACAACCCCCACTCCCCTTCATCATCATCATGATACTAAGCTGTGAGGAGGTTGCTCAGAGACTGCAGGGTGACTTGGACAGGTTAGGTGAGTGGGCAAATGCATGGCAGATGCAGTAGATAAATGTGAGGTTATCCACTTTGGGGGCAAAAACACGAAGGCAGATTATTATCTGAATGGTGACAGATTAGGAAAAGGGGAGGTGCAACGAGACCTGGGTGTCATGGTACATCAGTCATTGAAGGTTGGCATGCAGGTCCAGCAGGCGGTGAAGAAGGCAAATGGCATGTTGGCCTTCATAGCGAGAGGATTTGAGTATAGGAGCAGGGAGGTGTTACTGCAGTTGTACAGGGCCTTGGTGAGGCCACACCTTGAATATTGTGTACAGTTTTGGTCTCCTAATCTGAGGAAGGACATTCTTGCTATTGAGGGAGTGCAGCCAAGGTTCACCAGACTGATTCCTGGGATGGCAGGACTGACTTATGAAGAAAGACTGGATCGACTGGGCTTATATTCACTGGAATTTAGAAGAATGAGAGGGGATCTCATAGAAACATATCAGATTCTGACGGGATTGGACAGGTTAGATGCAGGAAGAATGTTCCTGATGTTGGGGAAGTCCAGAACCAGGGGTCACAGTCTTAGGATAAGGGGTAAGCCATTTAGGACCGAGATGAGGAGAAACTTCTTCACTCTGAGAATTGTGAACCTGTGGAATTCTCGACCACAGAAAGTTGTTGAGGCCAGTTCGTTAGATATATTCAAAGGGGAGTTAGATGTGGCCCTTACGGCCAAAGGGATCAGCGGGTATGGAGAGAAAGCAGGAGTGGGGTACTGAGGTTGAATGATCAGCCATGATCACATTGAATGGTGGTGCAGGCTCGAATGGCCGATTCCTGCTCCTAATTCTTATGTTTTTATTAATAGGCACGCTATCCAGCCCGTTAATTATTTTTGTAACGCGCCATCAGACCTGCGCTGCTGTAAAGTGGATTTGCTGTTTTGAACAGGTTGAATTGGGAGGCGCAGGATGGAGAGCGTGAGGCTGAATAACGGCGTTGAGATGCCTCTGGTGGGACTGGGCACGTTCAAGGTGAGAGGGTACGAGGCAGTGTACCTGGTGCTAGACGCAGCCCTGAGGCACGGCTATCGCTCCTTCGACACGGCGAGTGTCTACCAAAACGAGGCGGACGTCGGCAGGGTGCTGAAGGAGCTGCTCCCCAAGCACGGGCTGTCCCGGACGGACGTGTTCATCACCAGCAAGCTGGCGCCCAGGGACCACGGGGCGGGGGCGGAGGCCGGCTGCCTCCGGAGCCTGGAGGCGTTGGACTGCCAGTACCTGGACCTCTACCTCGTCCACTGGCCCGGCAAGCAGGGCTGCAAGAGCGAGGACCCGGGCAACCCAGGCTGGCGGCAGCAGAGCTGGGAGGCGATGGAGGGCCTGTACGGGAGCGGGAGGTTTCGGGCTCTCGGGGTGTCCAACTATACCGAGGGCCACCTGCGGGAGCTGCTGGCCAAATGCCGGGTCAAGCCCGCCGTGCTCCAGGTGGAATACCATCCCTTCCTAGTGCAAAGCCAGCTGCTGGCCTTCTGCAGGGCGAGCGGCATCCACCTGCAGGCCTACTCCTCGCTGGGCACCGGCTGTCTGGTCGCGGAGCCCACGGTCGCAGGGCTGGCCCACAGCTATGGCAGGACCCCCGCCCAGGTCCTGCTGCGGTGGGCCCTCCAGCAAGGGATCGGCGTCATCCCCAAGTCCACCCACCCCGAGCGCATCGCTCAGAACGCCCAGCTCTTCGACTTCCACCTGGCCGAGGAGGACATGCAGGCGTTGAGCGGGCTGCACTCCGACACCCGGTACTGCTGGGACCCACGACACGTGGTCTGAGCGCGCTGCTCCGTGCTGGGACCCACGTCACATAGTCTGAGCGCGCAGCTCCGTGCTGGGACCCACGTCACATAGTCTGAGCGCGCTGCTCCGTGTTGGGACCCACGACACGTGGTCTGAGCGCGCTGCTCCGTGCTGGGACCCACGTCACATAGTCTGAGCGCGCTGCTCCGTGCTGGGACCCACGACACGTGGTCTGAGCGCGCTGCTCCGTGCTGGGACCCACGTCACATAGTCTGAGCGCGCTGCTCCGTGCTGGGACCCACGACACGTAGTCTGAGCGCGCTGCTCCGTGCTGGGACCCACGACACGTGGTCTGAGCATGCTGCTCCGTGCTGGGACCCACGTCACATAGTCTGAGCGCGCTGCTCCGAGCTGGGACCCACGACACGTGGTATTAGCATGCTGCTCCGTGCTGGGACCCACGACACGTGGTCTGAGACCGCTGAGCCTGCTGGGAACTCACTGCACCTTCATCTCTACCCTGTTTCCAGGGGCGGTTAACCACGGGGCGGATAGGGCTACAGCCCCAGGCCCACCAAAGAACACAAGCCCATCAAATAAATGTAGGAAAAAATATATAAAGCCTCCCAAATAGGCTGCATAAAATAAGAGAGGAAAAACAGGACTGAGGACAATAGATTGACTTGTTTATACCTGTATACAGAAGTACCTAATGTACCGATGCACAGAACAGAATATGTACTAGCTTGTTTTATTTAACATGGTATTGAGAGAAATTTGCATATCTATATAGGAATCTAGTATTGCAATGTTACCAGAACTAGAATATATACCTACTTGATACTGAATATATGCTTTCATTGTTGAATATGCTGATCTATGTTTTCATACTCAGAATCATGTACGTCATGTAATGAACATGAACAAGTATAACTATCGGCCCCTCAGGCCCTTAATCTGGCCCTGCCTGTTTCCCAACCATCTGCGATTAGTTCTTCAGGTGGAAGACATAAGACATCAAAGTGCAAAATGCCCGCCCTGTTCACACTTTCACAAAGAATTGCAGAGAGCGTACGGCGCAGCAACAGGCTGTGTTGGTGTTTATGCTCCACACCAGCCCCCTCCCACCCCTCTCCATCTCACCCCATCACCATATCCTTCTATTCCTTTCTCCCCCCATGTGTTTATCCAGCTTCTCCTTAAATACATCGATACTATTCGCCTCAACCCCTCCCTGTGGCAGCGAGTTCCACATTCTCACCGCTCTCTGGGTAAAGAAGTTTCTCCTGAATTCCCCGTTGGGTTTATCAGTGACTGTCTTATATTTATGGCCCCTAATTTTGGTCTTCCTAATTCACAGCCTAATTTTCGCCCGTTCCTGAGACAAGCAGCTCATGTAAGGGTGTAGCCCAGTCTCTCATCCCTCGCTCGGGTATGGAGCCCTGTTTGATCAACCGAGTCGACTAATCCAAATAATATAGGTTCGTACACCAGAGATAAATCAACTTACTGGTTTTATTAATATCAACAGGAACTATAGGCAAGTTTTGTATCTATACACTTACAAGCAGGATATCCATCGGGGCCAATCGGGGCTCAATGGTTGTGGGTTCGAGTCCCACTCCAGAGACTTGAGCTCATAATCCAGTGCCGGTACTGAGAGAGCGCTGCACTGTCGGATCAGGCGTTAAACCGAGGCCCCGTCTGCCCCCTCAGGTTGTTGTAAAAGATCCCACGGTTACTATTGGAAAAAGAGCAGGGGGAGTTATCCCCGGTGTCCTGGGGCCAATATTTATCCCTGGTGTCAGCATCACTAAAACAGGTGATCTGTTCATTATCACATTGCTGTTTGTGGGAGCTTGCTGTGCGCAAATTGGCTGCTGTGTTTCCTCCATCACAATAGTGACTACACTTCAAAAATATTTAATTGTCTGTAAAGCGCCTTCGGAGATCGAGAAAAGCACTATACAAATGCAAATTTTCATTTTTATTGCATGACTATTAAAGCACGTGTTACTTTGTCGAATCTCTTATGTGACATATTTTGTACTCAATTAATTCATGAATTGTATTCCTGTGGAGTCTGCATTTAAACCTCAATAAAGCCTCACCTCCGCGGGATGGAGGTATGTGGAATGTTTCATTGCAATATCTTCAGGTGAAGCAGGGTTAGAGGGCGGTGCTGGGCACACAGAGGTAATTCAGACCCCATTTTAGAGTCATATTTCTGTTATGAACTCCGACATCCACCATGGCAACTTCCTATGTAAACATGTCATGCTGTAGTTACACCCTCCCACCAGTAATGCCGCTGCAACATTTTCTCTTCACCTAAGGAATTCTTTCTACAGACCGGCCCTCAACTTCTACTTTTTCAGGGAGTGCTGTTGTACATCAAATACAAGATCTAATCGTTCTGTACCTTTCCCCTCCATACATTAACTCCAAACTCCATTTACCCCCGAGTCATAAATTGGTTTGCATATTGTTAGCATTAATTAGTTACACAATTCCAGTAGTTTCAGCAAGTAATTAATTAATTGTCAGTGCCCATCAACATCATCATCATAATCATAGGCAGTCCCTCGGAATCGAGGAAGACTTGCTTCCACTCTAACAGTGAGTTCTCAGGTGACTGAACAGTCCAATACAGGAATTACAGTCTCTGTCACAGGTGGGACAGACAGTGGTTGAGGGAAGGGGAGGGTGGGACTGGTTTGCCGCACGCTCCTTCCGCTGCCTGCGCTTGGTTTCTGCACGCTCTCAGTGACGAGACTCGAGGTGCTCAGCGCCCTCCCGGATGCACTTCCTCCACTTAGGGCGGTCTTTGGCCAGGGACTCCCAGGTGTCAGTGGGGATGTTGCACTTTATCAGGGAGGCTTTGAGGGTGTCCTTGAAACGTTTCCTCTGCCCACCTTGGGCTCGTTTGCCGTGAAGGAGTTCCGAGTAGAGCGCTTGCTTTGGGAGTCACGAGTCTGGCATGTGGACTATGTGGCTCGCCCAGCGGAGCTGGTCATGAATAATGGTAGAAGTTGGCAGGAAGCGTATGCAAGTGTAAGATTTTAAATATATTGATAATATAATGACCTTTATAAATCACTGGTTAGGCCCCAGCTGGATTATTGTGTCCAATTCTGGGCCCCGCACTTTAGGAAGGATGTCAAGGCCTTGGAGAGGGTGCAGAGGAGATTGACCAGAATGGTTCCAGGGATGAGGGACTTCAGTTACGTGGGGAGACTGGAGAAGCTGGGGTGGTTCTCCTTGGAGCAGAGAAGGTTAAAGGGAGTTAAATTGAGGCGTTGAAAATCAAGAAGGGTTTTGATCGAGTAAATAACAGAAAGAACAGAAAACAGAGGGTGGGATAAATGGTTCATTCTCGGGTTGGCAATCAGTAACTAGTGGGGTGCCGCAGAGATCAGTGCTGGGACATCAACTATTTACAATCTATAGTAACGACTTGCTGATGATACAAAGATGGGAGGAAAAGCACTGTGTGAGGAGGACACACAAAATCTACAAAAGAACATAGACAGGCTAAGTGAATGGGCAAAAATTTGGCAGATGGAGTATAATGTTGGAAAGTGTGAGGTCATGCACTTTGGCAGAAAAAAATCAAAGAGCAAGTTAATATTTAACTGGAGAAAGATTGCAAAGTGCCGCAGTACAGAGGGACCTGGGGGTACTTGTGCCTGAAACACAAAAGGTTAGTATGCAGGTACAGCAAGTGATCAAGAAGACCAATGGAATCTTGGCCTTTTTTGCAAAGGGGATGGAGTATAAAAGCAGGGAAGTCTTGCTACAGTTATACAGGGTATTGGTGAGGCCACACCTGGAGTACTGCGTGCAGTTTTGGTTTCCATATTTACAAAAGGATATACTTGCTTTGAAGGCAGTTCAGAGAAGGTTCACTCGGTTGATTCCGGGGATGAGGGGGTTGACTTATGAGGAAAGGTTGAGTAGGTTGGGCCTCTACTCATTGGAATTCAGAAGAATGAGAGGTGATCTTATCGAAACGTATAAAATTATGAAGGGGCTTGGCAAGGTGGATGCAGAGAGGATGTTTCCACTGATGGGGGAGATTAGAACTAGAGGGCATGGTCTTAGAATAAGGGACCGCCGATTTAAAACTGAGATGAGGAGGAATTTCTTCTCTCAGAGGGTTGCAAATCTGTGGAATTCACTGCCTCAGAGAGCTGTGGAAGCTGGGACATTGAATAAATTTAAGACAGAAATAGACAGTTTCTTAACCGATAAGGGGTTATGGGGAGCGGGCATTGACTACTGACACTTCGATCCTGGTACTGAAACCAGCTCCACTCAGGAATTTCAATCTGCTCACTGGGAGTGAGGAAGTTACGCAAAAGATGGAGGTTAGACTGCATATAGAATCATAGAATCTTACAGCACAGAAGGAGGCCATTCGGGCCTCCAATTAATCCCACACCCTCCTGCTCTTTCCTCATAGCCCTGTCGTGTTTTTCACATTCAAGTATTTATCCAATTCCCGTTTGAAAGTCACTATTGAATCTGCTCCCACCGCCCTTTCAGGCCGCGCGTTCCCAATCACAGCAACTCGCTGTGTTTAAAAAAAAATCTTATCTCACCTCTGGTTCTTAAATCTGTGTCCTCTGGTTACCGACCCTCCTGCCACTAGAAATAGTTTCTCCTTATAACAACATAAGAAATAGGAGCAGGAGTCGGCCATAAGGCCCCTTGAGCCTGCTCCGCCATTTAATACGATCATGGCTGATCTTCGACCTGAACTCCACCTTCCCACACTATCTACAGATCCCTTAGTTCCTCAAAAATTATCGATCTCAGCCTTCAATATACTCAGAGACTGAGTCTCCACAACCCTCTGGGGCAGACAATTCCAAAGATTCACCACCCTCTGAGTGAAGAAGTTTCTCCTCATCTCCGTCCTAAATGGCCGACCCCTTATCCTGAGACTGTGTGACCCCTGGTTCTAGACTCCCCAGCCCGGGGGGAAACACCCTCCCTGCATCTACCCTGTCAAGCCCTGTAAGAATTGTGTATGTTTCATCTCTCATTCTTCTAAACTCCAGAGAATATAGGCCCAGTCTGCTCAATCTCTCCTCATAGGACAATCCCCCCATCCCAGGAATCAGTCTGGTGAACCTTTGTTGACTCCCTCTAAGGCAAGTATGTATTTGCTAAGGTAAGGAGACCCAAACTGTATACAGTAATCAAGGGTTATGAGGATAGGCTGGAAAGTAGCATGGAGGTAGATCAGCCATTATCTTATAGAATGTTGGAGCAGGCTCGAAGGACGGAATGGCCTACTCCTGCTCCTATTGGGCAGCACACTTGCCTCTGAGTCAGAAGGTTGTGGGTTCAAGTCCCATTTCAAGGACTTGAGCACAAAAATCTAGGCTGACACTCCAGTGCAGTGCTGCGGGAGTGCCGCACTGTCAGAGGGGCAGTGCTGAGGGAGTGCCGCACTGTCAGAGGGGCAGTGCTGAGGGAGTGCCGCAATGTCAGAGGGGCAGTGCTGAGGAAGTGCCGCAATGTCAGAGGGGCAGTGCTGAGGGAGCCCCGCACTGTCGGAGGGGCAGTGCTGAGGGAGCCCCGCACTGTCGGAGGGGCAGTGCTGAGGGAGCCCCGCACTGTCGGAGGGGCAGTACTGAGGGAGATCCGAACTGTCGGAGGGGCAGTGCTGAGGGAGTGCCGCACTGTCGGAGGGGCAGTGCTGAGGGAGATCCGCACTGTTGGAGGGGCAGTGCTGAGGGAGCGCCGCACTGTAGGAGGGGCAGTGCTGAGGGAGCGCCGCACTGTTGGAGGGTCAGTACTGAGGGAGCACCGAACTGTCGGAGGGACAGTGCTGAGGGAGTGCCACACTGTCGGAGGGGCAGTACTGAGGGAGCGCCGCACTGTCGGAGGGGCAGTACTGAGGGAGTGCCACACTGTCGGAGGGGCAGTACTGAGGGAGCGGCGCACTGTCAGAGGTGCCGTCTTTTGGATGAGACGTTGAACCGAGATCCTGTCTGTTCTCTCAGGTGGACGTAAAAGATCCCGCGGCACTATTTCGGAGAAGAGCAGGGGAGTTATCCCCGGTGTCCTGGGCCAATATTTGTCCCTCAATCAACATCACTAAAAAAACATTATCTGGCCTTTATCACCATTGCTGTGTGTGGGAGCTTGCTGTGCGCAAATTGGCTGCCGCATTTCCCACATTACGACAGTGACCACACTTCAAGAGTACTTCATTGTCTGTAAGGCGCTTTGGGACGGCTGGTGGTTGTGAAAGGCGCTATATAAATGCAGGTCTTTCTGCTTGGCCTCCAACCACCATTACCACCTTTCTTTGTGCCAGGTATAACACAAACCAGTGGAGAGTTTTCCCCCAGATTCCCATTGACTTCAGTTTTACTAGGGCTCCCTGGTGCCACACACTGCCAAATGCTGCCTGGATGTGGAGGGCAGTCACTCTCACCTCACCTCCTGGACTTCAGCTCTTTTGTCCCAAGTTTGGACCAAGGCTGTAATGAGGCTGAGAAACCGTAAAACTATCGACTGTTGCAAAACCCGTCTGGTTCACTAATGTTCATTAGGGAAGGAAATCTGCCGCCCTTACCCGGTCTGGGACGATATGTGACTCCAGACCCACAGCAATGTGGTTGGCTCTTAACTGCCCTCTGAAGTGGCCCAGCGAGACACTCCGTTGTATCAAATCGTTACGACAGAGTATATTAAGAATAAAACCAGACGGTCTAGGACATGACAAAGGCCCACCCAGCCCAGTCGACCCTACAAAGACCTCCTCGCTAACATCTGGGGAACTTGTGCCACAATTGGGAGAGCTGTCCCCCAGACTAGTCAAGCAACAGCCTGACATAGTCATTCTCACAGAATCGTAGCTTCCAGCCAATGTCCCAGACTCCTCCATCACCATCCCTGGGTATGTCCTGTCCCACCGGTAGGGCAGACCCACCAGGGGTGGCAGCACAGTGGTGTACAGTCGGGAGGGAGTGGCCCTGGGAGTCCTCAACATTGACTGCGGGCCCCATGAAGTTTCGTGGCTTCAGGTCAAACATGGGCAAGGAAACCTCCTGCTGATTACCACCTCCCGCCCTCCCTCAGCTGATGAGTCAGTTCTCCATATTGAACACCACTTGGGAGAAGCACTGAGGGTAGCAGGGGCACAGAATGTACCCTGGGTGGGGGACTTCAATGTCCCATCACCAAGAGTGGCTCGGTAGCACCACTACTGACCGAGCTGGCCGAGTCCTGAGGGACATGGCTGCCAGACTGGGCCTGCGGCAGGTGGTGAGAGAACCAACACCAGGGAACAACCTACTTGACCTCGTCCTCATCAATCTACCTGTCGCAGATGCCTCTGTCCATGACAGCATTGGTAGCAGTGACCACCCCACGGTCCTTGTGGAGACAAAGTCCCGTCTTCACACTGAGGGCACCATCCATCGTGTTGTGTGGCACTACCACTGTGCTACATGGGAACGATTCCGAACAGATCTAGCAGCTCAAAACTGGGCATCCATGAGACACTGTGGGCCATCAGCAGCAGCAGAATTGTATTCCACCACAATCTGTAACCTCATGGCCCGGCATATCCCTCACTATACCATCAAACACTGCTTCACCTCTTTACCACGTTCTGTCTGATCTGCAGCAGAGGAGTACAGAATGCTTATTTTAAAACTAACACTGCAAAAACAAACATTGACTCATCCATGATTACACTGAAATGTTAACTTAACCATTATTGCAACAAAATATGAATAAGGCTTTATAAAGTGTAAGGATGAGCAATTTTGAATTCGGCACTTAGCCACTGGAAAAGAAACTAGTTAGGCACAATTCCCAAGGAAGAACTCAAAAATCAATCATTAGATTCACCATAAGGTCCTATTGAACACCATTTACCAGATCAAGAAACATCCAGCCATTAGTCTTGGAAAGGGCACAGAGGAGATTTACCAGAATATTTCCAGGGATGAGGGACTTCAGTTACATGGAGAGACTGGAGAACATAACAGCATAAGAAATAAGAGCAGGTGAGCACAGGGGGAGATGGGTGAACGGGACTCGGTGCGAGTTAGGACACGGGGCAGCGAGCACAGGGGGTGATGGATGAACGGGACTCGGTGCGAGTTAGGACACGGGGCAGTGAGCACGGGGTGAGATGGGTGAACGGGACTCGGTGCGAGTTAGGACACTGGGCAGTGAGCACAGGGGGTGATGGGTGAACGGGACTCGGTGCGAGTTAGGACACGGGGCAGTGAGCACAGGGGGAGATGGATGAACGGGACTCGGTGCGAGTTAGGACACGGGGCAGTGAGCACGGGGGGAGATGGGTGAACAGGACTCGGTGCGAGTTAGGACACGGGGCAGTGAGCACAGGGGGAGATGGGTGAGCGAGACTCGGTGCGAGTTAGGACACAGGGCAGTGAGCACAGGGGGTGATGGGTGAGCGGGACTTGGTGCAAGTTAGGACACAGGGTAGTGAGCACGGGGGGTGATGGGTGAGTGGGACTCGGTGCGAGTTAGGTAACGGGGCAGCGAGCACAGGGGGTGATGGGTGAGCGGGACTTGGTGCAAGTTAGGACACAGGGTAGTGAGCACGGGGGGTGATGGGTGAGTGGGACTTGGTGCGAGTTAGGACACGGGGCAGTGAGCACAGGGGGTGATGGGAGAGCGGGACGCGGTGCGAGTTAGGACACGGGGGCAGCCGAGTTTTGGATCAGCTGAAGTTTATGCAGGAAGAACTGCTGTCCCAACACACAGTCTGTTCTCCAACGGATTGGGGGTAATACCCACCTTTCACATCGACCGCCGTACCACCGTGTGTAACTAATCGTACTGCAATCATTAAAATGACTGATTGCCACCAAACTGACCAACAATGGCAGGAACCTGCAGAGGATCGAGACCCGTGCCCGCATACACTGCCTCTCCCGTACAGGGCAAACTGCGGGTGGTGCCTGCGGGAACTGGATGTGGACCCAGCCCCGCTCTCTTTGTATGGGGAGGGGGGCGCTGGGCGAGCGGCGGAGGTAAATTCCGGCAGCCATTTTAGGAAATGGTACTCGACGGAAGGTCTTCCTGAAGTGTGTGCACCTGCGAGCATGCTCTCAGGCTTGTGGAGCTGTTGAGCCGATGGCCACACTAGTCTGAAAACACCTGATCTCATCTGATCTTAGAAATTAAGCAGAGTCAGGCCTGGTTAGCACTTGGACGGGAGACTGCCTGGGAGTACCAGGTGCAGTAAACTTTAAAAAGAGGGCAGTTAAAAGTGTCTGGAGTGTCCCCCAGATCGGGGGATCTAATGTTTAATTTGTCTCCCCCCCCCCCCCCCAATCCCAAAAGAGTTGTGGAGCTGTTGAGCAGCAACTTGTGTGTGGCGGCGTGATCGTACAATCGTCAGTACTCTCCGATGTGGCCGCTGCAATGTTGGTCCGAATCTGAGTCACGACACAGCTCGTGTTATATCGTCTGTCCTCTGGGCATCTGCTAAAAGAACGATCAATTTTCCGGGCTGCTCCTGCACACTCTATACGTTGCCATCCTCGTCTGCCGTCCGGACACGCCATGGCGTACCATCTTGCCGCCCGGAGGAGCCAGGGGTCCCCAATGGAGTGCTCTCCATGCAGGAGTCCTCCCACTATCTATCGGGGACTTGGCCTAGAGGGTGGTGCACGGGGCAGTCCCGTGCAATAAGTTTTTAAGTCGGTTCACGGACTCCCAGGCCGCCTGTAATTTCTGCGGTCTGGAGGAGTCCGTGTTCCACGTGTACGTTCGGTGTGTGAGGTTGCAGCCCCCTCTTGCATTATTTGAAGGGGCTGCTCCTCAAATTCTGGCTGCACTTCAGTCCCCACGCTCCTGATCTTTGGGCACCCTGTGCGGAGGGGAGCGGGCAGGTCCGAGGGCCTCCTCGTAGGACTGCTCCTGGGCCTGGCCAAGGGGGCCATCAGCCGGTCCAGGCAGCGGGCGGTCGAGGGGGTCGTTCAGCCCGACTGTCTGCCTCTCTTCCGCGGTTACATCCGAGCCAGGGTGTCCCTGGAGATGGAGTACGCTCGCGGCCTTCCCCGAGAGATGGGCACCGGAGGGACTGGAGTGCATCGTCACGCCCGGCAACCAAATTTTAATTTGAGTTAAGTTTACGGTCAAAAGTTTAATTTGCTTAATGTGTCGGTTTTAGTGCCCCACTTTAATCAGGGGGCATTTGATTATCGTTCTACCAAAATAGTTGTACACTCTGCTGATCCCACCTTTCTTTAAGAATATAAGAATTAGGAGCAGGAGTCGGCCATTCGGCCCCTCGAACCTGCTCCGCCATTCAATAAGATCATGGCTGATCTTCGACCTCAACTCCACTTTCCCGCCCGATTCCCCATATCCCTCGAGTCCCCTCGAGTCCAAAAATCTACCGATCCCAGCTTGGAATGTACTCAACGATTCAGCGTCCTGGATCAATCCTCCTGGAATAATGGTGAACTGGAAGGAGCAATTTCTCTATCCCCCTGTGAGGTGGGGGAGAGGGAGAGGCACTCCTCGGAATCAACCACAATCAAACCCAGATCTGGGGACCACAGAATGAGGAGCAAAGTCATCACTCGAAACTGGCCAGCTATTGTTCCTGTTGGACAGGACACGCGTGTTAGAAACAGCTGGCAAGGTGCAGTGTAAGTGTGAATATTAATCGAACGCATTGGGGTCAACCACCAGGGGGGGGCGTAGATTTAAAGTAATTGGGGGGAGGGTTTAGAGGGGATTTGAGGGGAAATGTCTTCACCCAGAGGGTGGTGGGGGTCTGGAACTCACTGCCTGAAAGGGTGGTAGAGGCAGAATCCCTCACCACATTTAAAAAGTACTTGGATGTGCACCTGTAACCTACAGGGCTACGGACCAAGAGCGGGAAAGTGGGATTAGGCCGGGTAGCTCTTGGTCGGCCGGAGCGGACACGATGGGCCGAAATGGCCTCCTTCCGTGCTGTAAATTTCTGTGATTCTGCAAAATACTTTTGAAGTATAGTCGCTGCTGTAATACGGGAAACGCGGCAGCCAATGTGCGCACAGCAAGCTCCCACAACCAGCCGTGTGATAATGACCAGAACATCTTTTTTTGTGATGTTGGTTGAGGGATACATGTTGGAGCGCAGCGATTCGGCTGCTGTGGGCTCGAGACCTGGGCCGTTTTTAAGCTGCAGGTGTATCCAAGGTTGAAGCACAGGCGGACTGGGATCAATTGTCAGGTTTTCCACCTGGCGATTGTGATATCTTTACACGAACAAGCACACACTGCAAAATGGCTCCTCAACAGAAACGTTGCCACATGATCTTTTGTTGTTATTACATCAGTAGTCCACTAGGTGGGGCACGATTACAGAGATAACTTCGGCTGACACAACAGTGGTAATGCTACAGCACTTCCCTCAGTGTCAGCCATGGCTCGGTGGGTACAACGCTTCCCTCTGTGTCAGACGTTTCTGGCTTCAAGTCCCACTCCAGGATGCTGAGGGAGTGCCGCACTGTCGGAGGTGCTGCCTTTCAGATGAGATGCAAAAGAACCCATGGTCACTATTTCAAGGAAGAGCAGGGGGAGTTCTCCCCGGTGTCCTGGGGCCAATATTTATCCCTCAATCAACATCACTAAAACAGATGCTCTGGTCATTATCACGTTGCTGTGTGTGGGAGCTTGCTGTGCGCAAATTGGCTGCCTGCATTTCCCACAATACAACGGTGACTGCACTCCAAAAAGTGCTTCGTTGGCTGTGGAGCGCCTTGGGACGTTCTGAGGCCGTGAAAGGCGCTATATAAATGCAGGTCTTTTCCCACTCGGCCAGGCTTCCCTCCCGGACCGAGCTGGCAGACTGACTGCCCCCATGGCCGTCTGCCCTTGTCCCTGTGAATCCAGCCACTGGGTGTACCATCCCAGTGATTCCCGCTCCCTTCCGTGATTGGCCAGTTGGCCCGTCAGTAAAACCACTTGTCTTCCCTTGGGATGTGCGTTTGAGAAAACATCTCCTGCTGTTCTCAGAATGAACAGACGATCCTGGATTAATGGGCCTGGGTTGGTGCTCTCTCTGTCTCGGCTTGAAGCAGGTTCTGAGCTTTGGGATTCCACAAACTGGTGGGTCCGGCTTTAATGCACAACTTCAACAACAACAACAACTCGTTGTATTTATAGAGCACCTTTATGGGGAGCGGGCAGGGAAGTGGAGCTGAGTCCATGATCGGATCAGCCATGATCTTATTGAATGGCAGGGCAGGCTCGAGGGGCCGTATGGTCTATTCTTATGAGAATTAGGAGCAGAAGTCGGCCATTCGGCCCCTCGAGCCTGCTCCGCCATTCAATAAGATCACGGCTGATCTTCGACCTCAACTCCACTTTCCCGCCCGATCCCCATATCCCTCGATTCCCTTAATATCCAAAAATCTAACGATCTCAGCCTTGAAGATACTCAACGACTGAGCCTCCACAGGCCTCTGGGGCAGAGAATTCCAAAGATTCACCACCCTTTGAGTGAAGAAATTCCTCCTCATCTCAGTCCTAAATGGCCGACCCCTTATCCTGAGACTGTGACCCCTGGTTCTGGACACCCCAGCCCGGGGGGGGGGGAAACACCCTCCCTGTATCTACCCTGTCAAGCCCTGTAAGAATTGTGTATGTTTCAATGAGATCACCTCTCATTCTTCTAAACTCCAGAGAATATCGGCCCAGTCTGCTCAATCTCTCCTCATAGGACAATCCCCCCATCCCAGGAATCAGTCTGGTGAACCTTCGTTGCACTCCCTCAATGGCAAGTATATCCTTCCTTAGGTAAGGAGACCCAAACTGTGCACAATATTCCAGGTGTGGTCTCACCAGGGCCCGATGTAATTGCAGTAAGACGTCTTTGCTCTTATACTCAAATCCAGCGATTTGAGGTGTGTGCTGTATATGGTCCATGTCTCTGAGCCATACAGGAGGGTGTAGACCATAAGCTTGGTGCCAGATTTGAGGCCCTGATCTTCAAACGCTCTCTTCCTCAGGCGACCGAAGGCTGCGCTGGCGCACTGGAGGCGGTGTTGGACCTCGTCATCGATGTCTGCCCTTCCTGATAGTAGGTTCCCGAGGTATGGAAAGTGGTCCATGTTGACCAGGGCCACGCCGTGGATTTTGATGACCGGGATCGGGGGGGAAGGGGGGGCAGTGCAGTGTGGCGGGGTCAGGTTGGTGGAGGACCTTTGTCTTACAGATGTTTAGTGTAAGGCCCATGCATTCGTACGCCTCGGTGCAGATGTTGACGATGGCTTGGAGTTCGGCCTCTGAATGTGCGCAGATGCAAGCGTCGTCCGTGTCCTGTAGTTCGATGACAGAGGATGGGACGGTCTTGGATCTAGCCTAGTGGCAACGAAGGTTGAACCAGTTCCCATTGGTCTATAGTTTAGTTCCATTCTAGTGGGGAGCTTGTTGAGAGTGAGATGGAGCATTACAGTGAGGAAGATCGAGAAGAGCGTGGCGTGATGATGCAGCCCTGCTTGACCCCAGTCCAGACGTGAATTGGGTCTGTGGTGGATCTGTTGGTCAGTACCACCAGCGCTGCCTCGCAAGATCCTGCAAATCCCCTGGGAGGACAGACGCACCAACGTCAGTGTTCTCGATCAGGCCAACATCCCCAGCATCGAAGCACTGACCACACTCGACCAGCTCCGCTGGGCAGGGCCACATTGTCCGCATGCCCGACACGAGACTCCCAAAGCAAGCACTCTACTCGGAACTCCTACACAGCAAGCGAGCCCCAGGTGGGCAGAGGAAACGTTACAGGGACACCCTCAAAGCCTCCCTGATAAAATGCAACATCCCCACCGACACCTGGGAGTCCCTGGCCAAAGACCAGTCCGCCCTAAGTGGAGGAAGTGCATCCGGGAGGGCGCTGAGCACCTCGAGTCTCGTCGCCGAGAGCATGCAGAAACCAAGCACAGGCAGCGGAAGGAGCGTGCGGCAAACCAATCCCACCCACTCCTTCCCTCAACCACTGTCTGTCCCACCTGTGACAGGGACTGTAATTCCCGTATTGGACTGTTCAGTCAC
Organism: Pristiophorus japonicus; assembly: GCF_044704955.1. Lineage (NCBI taxonomy): Eukaryota > Metazoa > Chordata > Chondrichthyes > Pristiophoridae > Pristiophorus > Pristiophorus japonicus. The sequence continues at coordinate 17,308,069 of NC_092003.1, forward strand.
CTGAGAACTCACTGTTAGAGTGGAAGCAAGTCTTCCTCGATTCCAAGGGACTGGGTATGATGATGAAGTACTCAAATCCTCTTATAATGAAGGCCAACCATTTGCTTTCTGAATTGCCTCCTGTACCTGCAGGTTAACTTTCAGTGATTGGTGGACAAGGACCCCCAGGTCCCTCTGAACACCAACAATTCCCAATCTCTCACCGTTTAAAAAATACTCTGCTTTTCTATTTTTCTGACCAAAGTGGCTAACTTCACATTTCTCCACATTATATTCCATTTGCCATGTTTTTGCCCACTCACCCAGCTTGTGTATATCCCCTTGAAGTCTCTTTGCATCCTGCTCACAACTTACATTCCCACCGAGCTTTGTATCATCAGCAAATTTGGAGATATTACACTTGGTCCCCTCATCCAAATCATTGATATAGATTGTAAATAGCTGGGGCCCAGCACCGATCCTTGCGGTACCCCACTAGTTACAGCCTGCCCACCCGAAAATGACCCATTTATTCCTACTCTCCGTTTTCTGTCTGTTATCCAATCGTTACTGTTGTAAAATAGTCCCCACGCGCTTCACAGGAGCGTTATCAAACAGAATTGGACACCGAACCACATAAGGAGGTATCAGGGCAGGTGACCAAAAGCTTAGTCCAAGAGGTAGGTTTTAAGGAGCGTCTTAAAGGAGGGAGAGAGAGGCGGAGAGGTTTAGGGAGGGAGTTCCAGAGCTTGGGGCCCAGGCAGCTGAAGGCACGGCCACCGATGGTGGAGCGATGGAAATCAGGGATGCTCAGGAGGGCAGAATTGAAGGAGCGCAGAGATCTTGGAGGGTTGTCCGAAGTAGTTGAGGCCAATTCACTAAATATATTCAAAAGGGAGTTCGATGAAGTCCTTACTACTCGGGGGATCAAGGGGTATGGCGTGAAAGCAGGAAGTGGGTACTGAAGTTTCATGTTCAGCCATGAACTCATTGAATGGCGGTGCAGGCTAGAAGGGCTGAATGGCCTACTCCTGCACCTATTTTCTATGTTTCTATGTTTCTATTATCTGGGCCATTTATTGCATTGCTGTGTGTGGGAGCTTGCTGTGCACAAATTGGCTGCCGTGTTTCCCACATTACAACAGTACTCCACTGGTTTTGAAGTGCACTGGGATGTCCTGACTCTTTCAATGGACAGCCATCAGGAGCAGAAGTATCAGGGCCGCGATTCCCTCACTGCCGTTATTTGAAGGGCACCCTGGCTGAGACAGACGAACCCACGCGAGAGGGCAATGCTACCCGGGACCTGCCTGCTCTCGGGGTCTTTGCGAGCTTTACTCGAGCAGCTGGTCGCTGCAGTTCGCCACCTGTCCACACGGTGTCCCCACATCACAAGGTGTGGGTCTGCTCACACAGGTCGGTGCAAGTATAGTGAGCGTGTTCGCTCAGGTGTCACACCCGGGTACTTCCGGAGAGACAGGAGAGATCTGTGCACTGGCACACTCAGTCCCCCCTCATTCAGTGTGTGGTACACTGGGTCAGAACGTCACACTCACTGTGTTACTTCTCTTCATCGGCAGTCCCTCGGAATCGAGGAAGACTTGCTTCCACTCTAAAAGTGAGTTCCCAGGTGACTGAACAGTCCAATACGGGAATTACAGTCTCTGTCACAGGTGGGACAGACAGTGGTTGAGGGAAGGGGAGGGTGGGACTGGTTTGTCGCACGCTCCTTCCGCTGCCTGCGCTTGGTTTCTGCACGCTCTCGGCGACGAGACTCGAGGTGCTCAGCACCCTCCCGGATGCACTCCCTCCACTTAGGGCAGACTGGTCTTTGGCCAGGGACTCCCAGGTGTCGGTGGGGATGTTGCACTTTATCAGGGAGGCTTTGAGGGTGTCCTTGAAACGTTTCCTCTGCCCACCTCGGGCTCACTTGCCGTGTAGAAGTTCCGAGTAGAGCGCATCTTTGGGAGCAGAACAACAACAACCACTTGCATTTATATAGCGCCTTTAACATAGTGAAAAGTCCCAAGGTGCTTCACAGGAGCGATTATCAAACAAAATATGACACTGAACCACATAAGGAGATATTGGGACAGGTGACCAAAAGCTTGCTCAAAGAGGTAGGTTTTAAGGTGTGTCTTAAAGGAGGAGAGAGAGGTGGGGAGGTTTAGGGAGGGAGTTCCAGAGCTTGGGGCCCAGTCAGCTGAAGGCACGGCCACCAATGGTGGAGTGATTATAACCAGGGATGCTCAAGAGGGCAGAATTCGAGGAGTGCAGACTTCTCCAGGGGTTGTGGGGCTGGAGGAGATTACAGAGATAGGGAGGGGCGAGGGCAATGGAGGGATTTGTAAACAAGGATGAGAATTTTGAAATTGAGGTGTTGCTTAACCGGGAGCCAATGTAGGGCAGTGAGCACAGGGGATGATGGGTGAGCGGGACTCGGTGTGAGTTAGGACACGGGGCAGTGAGCACAGGGTGTGATGGGTGAGCGGGACTGGGTGCGAGTTAGGACACGGGGCAGTAAACACAAGGGGTGATGGGTGAGCGGGACTCGGTGCGGGTTAGGACACGGGGACAGCAAGCACAGGGGGTGATGGATGAGTGGGACTGGGTGCGGGTTAGGACAATGGGGCAGCGAGCACAGGGGGTGATGGGTGAGCGGGACTCGGTACGAGTTAGGACACGGGGCAGCGAGCACAGGGGGTGATGGGTGAGCGGGACTCGGTGCGGGTTAGGACACGGGGGCAGCGAGCACAGGGGTGATGGGTGAGCGGGACTCAGTGCGGGTTAGGACACGGGGACAGCGAGCACAGGGGGTGATGGGTGAGCAGGACTCGGTACGAGTTAGGACACGGGCTGCCGAGTTTTGGATGACCTCTGGTTTATGTAGGGTAGAATATAAGAACATAAGAAATAGGAGCAGGAGTAGGCCATACGGCCTCTCGAGCCTGCTCCGCCATTCAATATCATGGCTGATCTGATCATAGACTCAGCTCTACTTCCCCGCCCGCTCCCCATAACCCTTAATCCCCTTGTCATGTATTTAACTATCATTGTAACCCATGTATAAGCTGACCTAAGTTGTACATCTTGAGAACATTGACCACAAGGGGCGAACTTGTGGAAGACACTCCTAACCTGGTATAAAAGGGGAAGTTCTACCCACCTTCATCACTTGAGGTCTTGGTAATAAAGGTAACTGTTCACAGAGTGACCTTCTCTCAAGTATGGGCTTCTTGTGCATTTATTCTGTATAGTAAGGACATATCATTGGCGATGAGAAACTGGGATTTAAACCACGTGAGCATGGCCACTAGCAGCATAGAAGAGAGGTACTGTGTTGGTGATGATTGGGACAACTTTATTGAGAGACTACAGCAAAGTTTTGTCACTAAGGAATGGTTGGGACAGGATTCAGCCGACAAACGCAGGGCTCATCTCCTGACGGTTTGTGGATCCAGAACGTACTCCCTGATGAAGGACCTTCTAGCGCCAGAGAAGCCGGCGGACAAGACGTTCGAAGAGCTCAGTAAGTTGATCGGGGAACACCTTAAACCGGCGAGCAGCATGCACATGGCGAGACACCGGTTTTACACGCACCGGCGGCGAGAAGGGCAAAGCGTTCCAGACTTCGTGGCAGATCTCCGGCGACTGGTGAGCCTATGTAAGTTCCCAGGTGCATGCAGAGCGGAGATGCTGCGAGACTTTTTTATTGAGGGCATCGGGCAAGCTGGGGTTTTCAGGAAACTGATTGAGACCAAAGACTTGACCCTGGAAGCGGCGGCTCTGATAGCCCAGACATTTATCTCAGGGGAGGAAGAGACCAGAATGATGTATGACAAAAATCTTGGCTCAAATGCGGCAAACGACCAGGGAGTCAACATTGTTAACACGGCACACGGTTCTCTAGGCAGACAAGGGCAATCGGACATGCCCCAGCATGTAGCCGAACCCAATGGGAGAATTCAATAGAGACAATGGCTAGCTGAACGGCGATTCATGCCATCGACATGGACAATGCGGCCAGTAATGGGGGCATCAACACCTGTTAATGGTGCACTTAAGGACAGTTACAGAGACAGTCAGAGATGATCGACTGGTAATGGACCTTTTGTTTCCAACAACGGGGCCTCCAGCTCATGTTGGAGGTGTGGTGGCAAACACCCAGCCAGAGCCTGCAGGTATCAGCAATATACCTGCAGAACCTGCAACGTCAGCGGTCACTTGGCACGAATGTGCAGGAAGCCTGCAGCCAGATTGATGTACGAGGAGGACGGGCCCGATGGAAGCCGTACAAGGCCAAATGAATACTGGGGGAAATCGCTGGAAGCTGAAGTTCAGCGAGTTCATGTGGAGCACGTATACAGTTCATACACCAGGACGCCACCGATAATGATGAAAGTGCTCCTCATTGGCATCCCAGTATTAGTGGAGCTAGACACGGGGGCCAGCCACTCCCTGATGAGTATCAAACAGTTTGACAAGTTGTGGGAGTCCAAGGCCAGGAGGCCAAAATTATTGCCGATTGACGCACAGTTACGGACATATACAAAGGACATCATTCCGGTGCTAGGCAGCGCCACGGTAGTCGTGACCCACAAAGATTCGGAGAACAGGTTGCCACTCTGGATTGTCCCGGGGGACGGTCCCGCACTACTGGGGAGGAGTTGGCTTGCTGTCATGAACTGGAAATGGGGCGATGTCAATGCAATTTCTTCTGTGGAGTGAGTATAATGCTCACAGGTCCTGGACAAATTTGACTCATTATTTCAACCCGGCATTGGAACTTTCATGGGGGCCAAGGTAGTGATTCACATAAACCCGGACGCCAGGCCAGTACACCACAAGGACAGAGCGGTGCCGTACGTGATGCGGGAAAAGATAGAAGGCGAATTGGACCATCTGCTGAGGGAAGGCATCATCTCGCCAGTCGAATTCAGTGACTGGGCAAGCCCGATTGTGCCGGTGCTCAAGGCGGATGGGTCGGTCAGGATATGTGGCGATTACAAGGCCACCATCCATCAGGTGTTACTCCAAGACCAGTACCGGCTACCGAGAGCGGAGGACCTCTTTGCAACGCTATCCGGTGGCAAACTTTTTTCAAAATTAGACCTGACCTCAGCTTACATGACCCAGGAGCTGGTGAGTGAGTCGAAGAAGCTGACCACCATCACGACACACAAGGGGTTGTTTGAGTACAACAGATGTCCGTTCGGGATTCGTTCGGCCGCCGCGATCTTTGAGCGAAATATGGAATGCCTCCTCAAGTCGATTCCAAGGACGGTGGTTTTTCAAGATGACATCCTCATCACGGGTCGCGATACTGAAGAACACCTCCACAACCTGGAGGAGGTGCTACGCAGACTGGACCGGGTAGGTCTGCGACTGAAAAAGGCGATGTGCGTCTTCTTAGCTCCAGAGGTAGAATTCCTGAGGAGGAGGGTAGCAGCAGATGGGATCAGACCTACTGCATCCAAAACGGAAGCGATCCAGAGAGCACCCAGACCCCGTAACACGACGGAGCTGCGTTCGTTCCTGGGGCTCCTGAACTATTTTGGTAACTTTCTTCCCAAATTGAGCACACTGTTAGAGCCGCTACACGTGCTCCTATGCAAAGGTCGCAATTGGGTCTGGGAGGACAGCCAGGAAAAGGCTTTTGATAGAGCACGCAATTTGTTATACTCCAACAAACTGTTAACGTTATATGACCCGTGTAAGAAACTTGTTTTAACGTGCGATGCGTCGTCCTATGGGGTCGGGTGTGTGTTGCAGCATGTGAATGCCAAAAGTCAGTTACAGCCGATAGCTTATGCCTCCAGAAGTCTGTCCCAGGCAGAAAGGGGCTACAGGATGGTAGAAAAGTAAGCGCTAGCATGTGTATATGCAGTAAAAAAAATGCACCAAAAAAAATGCACCAGTATCTGTTTGGCAGGAAATTTGAGCTGGAGACAGATCACAAACCCGTAACTTCCCCTTTGGCCGACAACAAGGCCATAAATGCAAACGCATCGGCCCGCATACAGTGGTGGGCACTTACGTTAGCCGCCTATGACTACACAATTCGGCACAGACCGGGCACTAAAAACTGCGCCGATACACTCAGCAGGCTCCCACTAGCCACCACTGAGGGGGCAACTGAGCATGATGCTGAGATGTTCATGGCTGTTGAAGCTTTCGAAAGCGAAGGCTCACCTGTCAGATTAAAGTCTGGACAAATAAAGACCCGCCACTATCTTTAGTTAAGAAATGTGTCCTCAATGGGAACTGGGCAGCCACGTATGGGGCATGCCCTGAGGAATTTAAACTGTTTCATAGGCACAAGGATGAACTCTCGATTCAGGCCGATTGCCTACTGTGGGGAAAGCGAGTAGTCATGCCCCAGAAGGGCAGAGAGGGGTTTATCAGAGAACTTCACAATGAGCACCCGGGCATTGTCACAATGAGCAATTGCCAGGTCACATGTTTGGTGGCCAGGGATAGATGCAGACCTGGAACTTTGTGTTCGCAGATGCAACACGTGTGCTCAGCCGGGCAACGCACCCAGGGAAGCCCCCCTTAGCCCCTGGTCCTGGCGCGCCCTGGGAAAAATGTTTTTGCTTGTAGTAGACGCCTACTCCAAATGGATTGAGTGTGCCATTTTAAATTCAAGCACATCCTCTGCCACAGTAGAAAGTCTACGGGAAATGTTCACCGCCCATGGTCTGGGTCTACTGGATGTCTTGGTCAGCGACAATGGCCCGTGCTTCACAAGCACTGAATTCCAGGACTTCATGGCAGGCAATGGAATTAACCATGTTAAAACGGCACCGTTCAAGCCGGCCTCAAATGGCCAGGCGGAACAAGCAGTGCAGACAATCAAACATGGGATGCTCAGAATCCAAGGGGGTTCCCTACAAAGCCGTTTATCACGCCTCCTGTTGGCCAATAGATCCCGACCACACTCGCTCACAGGGGTTCCACCCGCAGAGCTGCTAATGAAAAGGACGCTCAAAACCAGGTTATCCCTTATACACCCTACTATGAAAGAAATTGTTGAGAGCAGGCGTCAGTCACAATGTGACTACCATGACGGGAATGCGAGGGCGCAATGTATTGATGTCAATGACCCTGTTTTTGTCCTTAATTACGCTGCAGGGCCCAAATGGCTTGCAGGCACTGTGATTGCCAAAGAGAGGAATAGGGTTTTGGTAGTTAAACTTACCAATGGACAAATCTGCCGCAAACACGTGGATCAAACTAAAAGGAGGTTCAGCAACCCCATAGAAGAAGCAGAGGAAGAACACGACGTAGAGTTTACTCCACCACAGGTGACTGAACACCGGAACCAAAGGGAGGAGAGCCCAGTCACTGTGGGCAGTCCAGACAGGCCTGAGGCACCGCAAACAGCAGACACTCAGGCCAGCGCCCAACAACCGGAGCCCCAACTCAGGCGCTCTACAAGGGAGCGTAAACCACCAGAGAGACTTAACCTGTGATTCCCAATAAGACTTTGTGGGGGAGGTGATGTCATGTATTCAACTATCATTGTAACGCATGTATAAGCTGACCTAACTTGTACACCTTGAGAACATTGACCACAAGGGGGCGAACTTGTGGGAGACACTCCTAACCTGGACTTTCAGGTATAAAAGGGGAAGCTCCACCCACCTTCATCACTAGAGGGCTTGGTAATAAAGGTAACTGGTCACAGAGTGACCTTCTCCCAAGTCTGGGCCTCGTGTGCATTTATAGTAAATGTTATGTCCTTACACACTACAGCAAATCAACACGAGGCACATACTGGAGACAAGGTCACTCTGTGACCTGTACCTTTATTTACAGGACCAAGAAGTGATGATCCTGCGTGGGACCTCCCTTTATATACCTGGGTGATCAGGTGAGGAGTGTCTCCCACAAGTTCACCCCCTGTGGTCAAGGTGTGCATTTCTTATGTGTATACAGTGTACAGTGTTGTTGCATGAAGGTTACAGTTACATGAAGGTTACAACCATGACATCACCTCCCCCCCACGCCCCCCAACATCTTTGAGTCAAAGATTGAGTCTTTCAGGCGGTCGACGCTCTCTCGTGGAGAGCCACAGTTGGGGCTCTGGTTGTTGAGCCTTGGCGTGAGTGTCTGTCACCTGTGGTGATTCCGGCCTGTCCGGGCTGGCCGCAGGGACTGTCCATGCTGCTGAATGTTCTTGTTGCTCATTCACTGGCAGTGGTGTGAGCACCATCTCATGATCTTCCTCAGGTTCCTCAGTGTCCATGCCGAACCTTTTTTTACTTGGTCCAGATGCTTGCGGCATATCTGTCCATTGTTAAGTCTGACCACTATGACCCTATTCCCAATTACAGTACCCTCGAGCCACTTGGGCCCCAAAGTGTGATTAAGAACAAATACAGGGTCATCGATTTCTATCCATCTCCCCTTTGAGTTACAGTCATGGCACTCAGTTTGGGACTGGCGCTTGCCCTCAACAATGTCTGACAGGATTGGATGGATGAGGGACAGCCGAGTTTTAAGTGTACGTTACATGAGTAGTTCCACTGGCGGGACTCCCGTGAGCGAATGCGGGTGGGACCTATAGGCCAGCAGGAGGCGCGATAGGCGGCATTGAAGGGAGGGTCCTTGAATCCGGAGCATGCCTTGCTTTATTATTTGGACCGCACGTTCCACCTGGCCATTGGAAGCCGGCTTGAACGGTGCTATTCTGACATGTTTGATGCCATTACCCGACATGAACTCCCGGAATTCATAACTGGTGAAGCACGGGCAGTTGTCGCTAACCAGGATGTCCGGCAGGCCGTGGGTCGCAAAGACCACACGCAGACTCTCCACTGTGGTGGATGTCGTGCATGAATTCAATATGATGCACTCGATCCATTTTGAGTACGCATCAACCACAATGAAGAACATTTTTCCCATGAACGGGCCAGTGTAGTCCATGTGAATGCGTGACCATGGCTTGGTGGGCCAGGGCCACGGGCTGAGTGGGGCATTGCCCAGCTGGGCACACATCGTGCACCTGCGAACACAGTGTTCCAGGTCTGAATCAATTCCCGGCCACCATACGTGTGACCGGGCAATGGCCGTCATTAGCACAATGCCTGGGTGCTCGCTGTGGAGTTCCCTGATGAATGCTTCCCTACCCCTCTGGGGCATGATATCCGGCTGCCCCATAGTAGGCAGTCGGCTTGGAGAGTTCATCCATCCGTCTGTGAAACGGTCTGACCTCTTCAAGGCATGCTCCGTGTGTGGGCGCCCAATCCCCAGTCAGGACACATTTCTTGATCAAGGACAGGAGGGGATCTCTGTCCAGGTTTTGATCTGGTGGGATGTGATGGGAGAGCCTGCGCTGTCAAAGGTATCGACAGCCTTGACCATCTCAGCACCTTGCTCCGATGCCCCCTCAGTAGTGGCCAGTGGAAGCCTGCTGAGCGCGTCAGCGCAATTTTTGGTGCCTGGCCGGTGCCATATGGTGTAGTCATACGCAGCCAGCGTGAGAGTCCATCGCTGTATGCGAGCTGATGCATTGGCATTGACAGCTTTGCTGTCTGACAACAGGGATGTTAACGGCTTGTGGTCCGTTTCTAATTCGAACCTCCTGCCAAAATGGTACTGATGCATTTTTTTCACCCCGTAGACACATGCGAGCGCTTCCTTTTCAACCATCCCATATGCCCTTTCTGCTTGGGAGAGCGACCTGGAGGCAGAAGCCACAGGTTGGAGTTGGCCCTCATCATTACCCTGCTGCAACATGCACCCAACCCCATAGGATGATGCATTACATGTCAGAACCAATTTCTTACAGGGGTCGTACAGGATCAACAACTTATTAGAACAAAGCAGGTTCCGCGCCCAATTGAAAGCCTGTTCCTGACAATCCCCCCCAAATTGCAACCCTTACGCAGGAGCACGTGTAGTGGCTTCAACAATGTACTTAAATTCGGCAGAAAGTTCCCGAAATAGTTCAATAGTCCCAGAAATGAATGCAACTCCGATGTGTTGCCGGGCCTGGGTGTGCGACGGATCGCCTCAGTTTTTGATTCAGTAGGCCGGATCCCGTCTGCGGCAACCCTCCTGCCCAAAAACTCGACCTCTGGGGCCAAAAACACACATTTGGACTTCTTCAGCCGCAGGCCTACCCGGTCCAGTCAGCGTAGCACCTCCTCCAGGTTGTGGAGGTGTTCCTCGGTGTCTCGACCCGTGATAAGGATGTCGTCCTGAAATACGATTGTTCCGGGGATGGCTTTGAGCAGGCTTTCCATGTTCCTTTGAAAGATAGCGCTTGCTGAACAAATGCCAAACGGACACCCGTTGTAGACAAACAGCTCCTTGTGCGTGGTGATGGTGGTCAGTAGCTTGGATTCTTTGGCCAGTTCCTGGGTCATGTAGGCCGAGGTGAGGTCCAATTTGGTGAACAGCTTGCCACCTGCCAGCGTGACAAAAAGATCCTCCGCTCTCGGAAGCGGGTATTGGTCCTGAATTGACACTCGGTTGATGGTGGCCTTGTCGTCGCCACAGATCCTGACCGAGCCATCCGTTTTTAGAACAGGGACGATGGGGCTTGCCCAGTCGCTGAATTCAATGGGTGAAATTATGCCCTCTCTTAGCAACCTGTCCAACTCACTCTCAATTTTCTCCCGCATCACGTACGGCACAGCTCTGGCTTTGTGTGGCGTTCAGGGTGATGTGTATCGTTACTTTGGTGCCCTTGAAAGTCCCGACACCAGGTTGAAATAGTGACTCAAACTTTTGTAGGACCTGTGAGCATGAACTTCGCTCCACAGATGAAATGGTGTGCACATCCCCCCATTTCCAGTTCATCTCAGCTAGCCAGCTCCTCCCCAAAAGCGCGGGACCATTTCCCGGAACAAACCAGAGTGGCAGCCGGTTCTCTGATCCATTATGTGTGACCACCAACATTGCACTGCCTAGCACTGGGATGGTCTCTTTGGTATACATCCGTAATTGCGTGTCAATGCGTTCTAGTTTGGGTCTGCTAGCTCTGAGTGGCCACAGCTTCTCGAATTGTTGTACACTCATAAGTGACTGGCTGGCTCCTGTGTTCAGCTCCATGCGTACCGAGATGCCATTTAACAGTGCTCTCATCATCATAGGTGGCGTCTTTGTGTATGAGCTGTGGATGTTTGCCACCTGAACCCGCTGAACTTCAGCGTCCATTGCTGTGTCCCAAGCATAACCCTGCCTTGCTTCGTAAACCAGCCTCGCTGTGGGCTTCCTGCACATCCTGGCTAAATGTCCACTCAAGTTACAATTTCTGCAGATGAATTGTTGAAACCGGCAGGTCTTCGCAGCATGTCTGCCCCCGCACCTCCAGCATGAGCTGAGATTGTTGTGAACAAAAGGGCTGTTACCAGGCATTCCTCTCTGATTGTCTCTTTGATTACTCTTGAGCACTCTGTTAGTGGGTGTTAATGGTCCTGTCCCGAGACGCATTGTCCCTTGTGATGGTGTAAATGTCCGTTCAACCTGCCATTGTCTCTGTTGAGGATCCACCCTCGAGTCTGTTGCTGCCTGGGTGGTGTCGAATTGCCCTTGCCTGCCTGCGGGGTTCTGAGTCGCGTTTACCATGTTAACCCCCTGCTCCATCGCCACATTGGGAGCAGAGTTGCGCGCGTATATGATCTTGGTTTCCTCCTCCCCCGCCATGAAGGTTTGAGCCATCAACGCCGCTGCTGCCAAGGTCAAGTCCTTGGTCTCAATTAGCTTCCTAAAAATCCCGGCATGACCAATGCCCTCAATGAAGAAATCCCGTAACATCTCCCCCCTGCAGGCGTCTGTGAACTTACAGAGGCTGGCCAAGCGCTGAAGGTCCGCAACGAAGTCCGGTATGCTCTGCCCTTCCCGACGTCGGTGCGTATAGAATCGATGTCGGGCCATGTGTATACTGCTCGCTGGTTTGAGGTGCTCACCGATCAGTTTGCTGAGCTCCTCGAAGGTCTTGTCCGCTGGCTTCTCGGGTATGAACGGGTCTTTCATCAGCGCGTACGTCTTAGGTCCACAGCTGGTCAGTAGATGCGCCCTTCGCTTGTCAGCCGCTGCCGCTCCCAGCCAGCCCTTCGTGACAAAGCTCTGCTGGAGCCTCTCAACGAAATCGTCCCAGTCCTCACCAACACAGTACCGTTTCTCCGTGCTACCAGTGGCCATTCTCATGAGTCACTGATTCCCGTTTCTCGTCGCCAAATGTTATGTCCTTACACACTACAGCAAATCAACACGAGGCACATTCTGGAGACAAGGTCACTCTGTGACCTGTACCTTTATTCACAGGACCAAGAAGTGATGACCCTGTGTGGGATCTCCCTTTAGATACCTGGGTGACCAGGTGAGGAATGTCTCCCACAAGTTCACCCCCTATGGTCAAGGTGTGTATTTCTTATGTGTATACCGTGTACAGTGTTGTTACATGAAGGTTACAGTTACATGAAGGTTACAAACATGACAGTAAGGATATATCACCCCTTGGCGTTTAAGAAACTGTCTATTTCTGTCTTAAATTTATTCAATGTCCCAGCTTCCACAGCTCTCTGGGGCAGCGAATTCCACAGATTTACAACTCTCTGAGAGACGAAATTTCTCCTCATCTCAGTTTTAAATGGGCGGCCTCTTATTCTAAGATCATGCCCCCTAGTTCTAGTCTCCCCCATCAGTGGAAACATCCTCTCTGCATCCACCTTGTCGAGCCCCCTCATAATCTTATACGTTTCGATAAGATCACCTCTCATTCTTCTGAACTCCAATGAGTACAGGCCCAACCTACTCAACCGTTCCTCATAAGTCAACCCCCTCATCCCCGGAATCAACCGAGTGAACCTTCTCTGAACTGCCTCCAAAGCAAGTGTATCCTTTCATAAATATGGAAACCAAAACTGGACGCAGTACTCCAGGTGTGGCCTCACCAATACCCTGTATAACTGTAGCAAGACTTCTCTGCTTTTATACTCCATCCCCTTTGCAATAAAGGCCAAGATACCATTGGCCTTCCTGATCACTTGCTGTACCTGCATACTATCCTTTTGTGTTTCATGCACAAGTACCCCCAGGTCCCGCTGTACTGCAGCACTTTGCAATCTTTCTCCATTTAAATAATAACTTGCTCTTTGATATTTTGTGGGAGGCCAGCCAGGAGAACGTCGGAATAGCCAAGTCTGGAGGTAAGAAATACACGGATGAGGGCTTCAGCAGCGGGTTACAGCGTATTAGTTGCCGCATTATAAGTGTCAATCATTTGTGTTGCAGCCAAGTTTGTGCTCCTCCCGACTCACATTCCTCCTTAACCCGTCCCAGACAGACACCGGCACGGACCTGTTTCAGGTCTGCATTCCCAGACCCGAGCCACTCCGCGAGAGGAATGTGGAGCGTGTGGGCATCAGGGCTCAGCGATTCGGGTACCAGTTAGTGAGCGGCTTATGTTCGCAGTGTTGTACACTGAGCTCGTGTCCAGGCTCTGAGGCCCTGGAGGGCCCCCAGTACGTCATTAACACAGATGCTTAAGTTCATCATCACAGGTAGTCCCTCGAAAACGAGGAAGATTTGCTTCCACTCCAAAATTGAGTTCTCAGAGGTGAGTTCTCAGGTGGCTGAACAGTCCAATCCGGGAATTACAGTCTCTGTCACAGGTGGGACAGACAGTGGTTGAGGGAAGGGGAGGGTGGGACTGGTTTGCCGCACGCTCCTTCCGCTGCCTGCGCTTGCTTTCTGCATGCTCTCGGCGACGAGACTCGAGGTGCTCAGCGCCCTCCCGGATGCACTTCCTCCACTTAGGGCGGACTGGTCTTTGGCCAGGGACTCCCAGGTATTGGTGGGGATGTTGCACTTTATCAGGGAGGCTTTGAGGGTGGTCCCTGTAACGTTTCCTTTGCCCACCTGGGGGCTCACTTGCCATGGAGAAGTTCCGAGTTGCTTTGGGAGTCTCGTGTCAGGCATGCGGACAATGTGGCCTGCCCAGCGGAGCTGGTCGAGTGTGGTCAGTGCTTCGATGCTGGGGATGTTGGCCTGGTCGAGGACACCGACGCGAATGCTCAAGTTAACTCGAGTCTGCCCTGAATGTGTCTGTGTTTCAGTTTCAAGGGCTGCCGTCTGTGTCGGTGTTAATAACAAGGTCAAACACAAAGACAAAATCTCTTGGAGGTTTATTGAAGATTAGACGTCGCACATTTCTCCTGACCAAGACCGAGGTTACATGGCAATCATCGAACCTTACAGCACAGAAGGAGGCCATTCGACCCATCGTGCCTGTGCCGGCTCATTCAGAGAGCTGTCCAATTTAGTCCCACTCCTCAGCTTTTTCCCCATAGCCCTGCAAAGTAATTCTCTTCAAATACATGTCTAATTGCCATTTGAAAGTTCCCATGGACTCTGCTTTTGTGTTCCAGATCTTAACAACCCTCTATGTGAAGAACATTCTCCCCATCTCCCCCTCTGGTTCCATCGCCGATTATCGTCAATCTGTGTCCCTCTGGTTACCGACCCACCTGCCCCCGGGAACAGTCTCTCCCCGATCTACTCCATCTAAACCCCTCGTGATTTTGAACACCTCGATTAAATCTCCCCTTAACCTTCTCTGCTCCAAGGAGAACATCCCCAGCTTCTCCACTCTCCCCACGTCACTGAAATCTCTCATCCCCTGGTGTCAACCTGATAAAACTCCTCCGCACCCTCTCCAAGGCCTTGACAAGCTTCCCAAAGTGCGGGGCCCAGAATTGTCCACAATACTCCAGCTGGGGCCTAACCAGTGATTTATAAATGACGTCCTTGTTTTTTGTATTCAAGCTCCAGTTTACAAAGCCAAGGATCGCGTACGCTTTCCTGTACTGCCTTATCAACTTGCCCTGCCATCTTGAAAGGCTTGTGAATATGCCCCCCGGCCCCCCCCCACCAGGTTGCTCTGCTCTTGCACTCCCCCTCGAATAGTACCGTTTAGTTTATACCGCCTCCGCATGTTCCTCCCAAAGTGCATCACTTCACACTTATCGACATAAAACTGCATCTGCCACCTATCTGCCCACTTCAGCAGTCTGCCTGCGTCCTCCTGCAGTCTGCGACTATCCTCCTCACTATATAGTATTTTGCCAAGCTTTGTATCGTCGGCAAACTTCAAAATTGTGCTCCCTATACCCAACTCCTGGTCATTTATATATAACAGGAAAAGCAATGGTTCTAATACCGACCCCTGGGAGACCCCATTGTATACATCCCTCCAGTCACTGCTACTCTCTGCCTCCTTTCCCTTAGCCAATCCTGTACCCAGGTTACTATCATCCCTTAATGCCAACTCAGCTCAACACACACCATCCTTCGACTTGGAAATATATCGGCCGTTCCTTCATCGTCGCTGGGTCACAATCCTGGAACTCCCTCCCGAACAGCACTGTGGGAGCACCTTCACCACACGGACTGCAGCAGTTCAAGAAGGCGGCTCACCACCACCATGAGGGTGAAATTCCTCCTCATCTCGGTCCTAAATGGCCGACCCCTTATCCTGAGACTGTGTGACCCCTGGTTCTAGACTCCCCAGCCCGGGGGGAAACATCCTCCCTGCATCTACCCTGTCAAGCCCTGTAAGAATTGTGTATGTTTCAATGAGATCACCTCTCATTCTTCTAAACTCCAGAGAATATCGGCCTAGTCTCCTCAATCTCTCCTCATAGGACAATCCCCCCACCCCAGGAATCAGTCTGGTGAACCTTCGCTGCACTCCCTCAATGGCAAGTATATCCTTCCTTAGATAAGGAGACCAAAACTGTGCACAATACTCCAGGTGTGGTCTCACCAGGGCCCGATATAATTGCAGCAAGACCCTATCACCATATCCTTCTATTCCTTTCTCCCTCATGTGTTTATCGAGCTTCTCCTTAAACGCATCTCTGTGATTCACTATTTATACTCAAATCCTCTTGCAACATACCATTTGCTTTCCTAATTGGTTGCTGTACCTGCATGTTAACTTTGTCATGTATGTAGACCATGTATACTAACCGTATAGTCACATAAGATGTGCCACCAGAGGGCACTGCGGTGGGAGACCTGAGGGTCACCTGCATAGGTGTGCAGGGCCCAGTATAAAAGGCTGCCCACCATGCGTGTGCCTCACTCTGGAGTTACAATAAATGGGACTAAGGTCACAACAGCTCAAGTACAACACGAGACCTTGTGGAGTCATTCATAAGAGTATTAAAGACATAACATAGAAAATAGGTGCAGGAGTAGGCCATTCGGCCCTTCGAGCCTGCACCACCATTCAATAAGATCATGGCTGATCATGAACAACTTTCAACGATTTGTCTACAGGTCCCTCTGAACACCAACATTTCCCAATCTCTCACTGTTTAAAAAAATACTCTGCTTTTCTATTTTTCCAACTAAAGTGTCTAACTTCACATTTCTCCACATTATATTCCATTAGCCGTGTCCTTGCCCACTCACTGTCTATATCCCCTTGAAGCCTCTCTGCATTCTCCTCACAACTTACATTCCCACCGAGCTTTGTATCATCAGCAAACTTGGATATATTACACTTGGTCCCCTCATCCAAATCATTGATATAGGTTGTGAATAGCTGGGGCCCCAGCACTGATCCCTGCGGTACCCCACTAGTTACAGCCCACTAGTTACTAGTTATGGCGAAAAAATTTGACGTTGAGCTGCGTGGACCCGTCGGGCTGAATGGCTTGTTTCTATTCCGTAGACATGATGTCATAAGAACATCAGAAATAGGAGCAGGAGTCGGCCATTCGGCCCCTCGAGCCTGCTCCACCATTCAATAAGATCATGGCTGATCTGATCATGGACGCCCGCTCCCCATAATCCCTTATCCCCTTATCGTTTAAGAAACTGTCTATTTCTGTCTTAAATATATTCAATGACCCAGCCTCCACAGCTCTCTGAGGCAGCGAATTCCACAGATTTACAACCCTCTGAGAGAAGAAATTTCTCCTCATCTCAGTTTTAAATGGGTGGCCCCTTATTCTAAGATCATGTCCCCTAGTTCCAGTCTCCCCCATCAGTGGAAACATCCTCTCTGCATCCACCCTGTCAAGCCCCCTCCTACATTTCGATAAGATCACCTCTCATTCTTCTGAACTCCAATGAGTAGAGGCCCAACCTACTCAACCTTTCCTCATAAGACAACCCCCTCATCCCCGGAATCAACCGAGTGAACCTTCTCTGAACTGCCTCCAAAGCAAGTATATCCTTCCTTAAATATTGAATGTCATTCTACGAAGATGGCAGACGGCTGGGATCGAAGCTGCTTGCCAGGGGAGCAGTGATGAGATTCGGAGAATGTGCTTCAGGACTGTGAGTAATCAGATAGATGCACCGTTACATTCACAGGAGGAGCACCTCCGAGCTGGTGAAGAGGCTGGTTATCGATTGTGTTATATATTAAGCTGCAAGACTCGCTCAGCAGGGCAAGGCAGAGGGTGACCCTTGGATTATAAACTGGATGCGCGTTAGAGAGCTGCAGACTCTCATTAGCCCATCTGAAGGTGATTTAAGATCAATTTCAGGCCATCGAATGCAGAGGCTAGAGAAATTCTTTAAAGCAGAGGTTTGTTCAGAAATGGAATACTCGAGCAGCTGGGGAACAAAATCCACAACAGCTTTTTAAAATTCATTCCCGGGATGTCGGCCGGCATTTATTGCCCGTCCCTAATCGCCCCTTGAGAAGGTGGTGGTGAGCCGCCTTCTTGAACCGCTGCAGTCCGTGTGGTGAAGGTGCTCCCACAGTGCTGTTAGGGAGGGAGTTCCAGGATTGTGACCCAGCGACGATGAAGGAACGGACGATATATTTCCCAGTCGGGATGGTGTGTGACTGGGAGGGGAACGTGGAGGTGGTGGTGTTCCCAGGCACCTGCTGCCCTTGTCCTGCTAGGTGGTAGAGGTCGTGGGTTTGGGAGGTGCTGCCGAAGAAGCCTTGGCGAGTTGCTGCAGTGCATCTTGTAGATGGTACACACTGCAGCCAGGGGGCGCCGGTGGTGGAGGGAGTGAATGTTGAAGGTGGTGGGTAGCGTGCCGATCAAGCGGCCTGCTTTGTCCTCGATGGTGTCGAGCTTCTCGAGTGTTGTTGGAGCTGCAACTCATCCAGGCAAGTGGAGAGTGTTCCATCACACTCCTGACTTGTGTCGTGTAGATGGTGGGGGGGCTTTGGGGAGTCAGGAGGTGAGACACTTGCCGCAGAATACCCAGCCTCTGACCTGCTCTTGTTGCCACAGTATTTATGTGGCTGGTCCAGTTAAGTTTCTGGTCAATGGTGACCTCCCCCAGGATGTTGATAGTGGGGGATTTGGTGATGGTAATGCCGTTGAATGTCAAGGGGAGGTGGTTAGACTCTCGCTTGTTGGAGATGGTCATTCTCTGACACTTGTGTGGTGCGAACGTTACTTACCACTTACCAGCCCAAGCCTGAATGTTGTTCAGGTCTTGCTGCATGCGGGCATGGACTGCCTCATTATCTGAGGATTGAGAATAAAGCTGAACACTGTGCAGTCATCAGTGAACATCCCCACTTCTGACCTTATGATGAAGGGAAGGTCATTGATGAAGCAGCTGAAGGTGGTGGGGCCTAGGACACTGGGCTGAGGAACTCCTGCAGCGATGTCCTGGGGCTGGGATGATTGACCTCTAACAACCACAACCATTTTAAAAAGGAAGAGGGTATTTATATAGCACCTTTAACGTAGTGAAATGTCCCGAGGCGCTTCACAGGAGTGTTATGAGATAAAAATCTGACACTGAGCCGCAGAAGTAGAAATTAGCGCAGGTGACCAAAAGCTTGGACAAAGAGGGAGGTTTTAAGGAGCGTCTTGAAGGAGGAAAGAGAGGCGGAGAGGTTTAGGGAGAGAGTTCCAGAGCTTGGGGCCCAGGCAGCTGAAGGCACGGCCACCGATGGTGGAGTGATTATAATCAGGGATGCTCAGGAGGGCAGAATTAGAGGAGCGCAGACATCTCGGGGGGTTGTGGGGCTGGAGGAGATTACAGAGATAGGGAGGGGCGAGGGCCATGGAGGGATTTGTAAACAAGGATGAGAGTTTTGAAATTGAGGCGATGCTTAACCAGGAGCCAATGTAGGTCAGTGAGCACAGGGGTTGATGGGTGAGTGGGACTGGGTGCGAGTTAGGACACGGGGCAGTGAGCACAGCGGGTGATGGGTGAGCGGGACTGGGTGCGAGTTAGGACACGGGGCAGTGAGCACAGGGGGTGATGGGTGAGTGGGACTCGGTGCGAGTTAGGACACGGGGCAGTGAGCACAGGGGGTGATGGGTGAGTGGGACTCGGTGTGAGTTAGGACACGGGGCAGTGAGCACAGGGGGTGATGGGTGAGTGGGACTCGGTGTGAGTTAGGACACGGGGCAGTGAGCACAGGGGGTGATGGGTGAGTGGGACTGGGTGCGAGTTAGGACACGGGGCAGTGAGCACAGGGGGTGATGGGTGAGTGGGACTCGGTGTGAGTTAGGACACGGGGCAGTGAGCACAGAGGGTGATGGGTGAGTGGGACTGGGTGCGAGTTAGGACACGGGGCAGTGAGCACAGGGGGTGATGGGTGAGTGGGACTCGGTGCGAGTTAGGACACGGGGCAGTGAGCACAGGGGGTGATGGGTGAGTGGGACTCGGTGCGAGTTAGGACACGGGGCAGTGAGCACAGGGGGTGATGGGTGAGTGGGACTGGGTGCGAGTTAGGACACGGGGCAGTGAGCACAGGGGGTGATGGGTGAGTGGGACTCGGTGTGAGTTAGAACACGGGGCAGTGAGCACAGGGGGTGATGGGTGAGTGGGACTGGGTGCGAGTTAGGACACGGGGCAGTGAGCACAGGGGGTGATGGGTGAGTGGGACTCGGTGCGAGTTAGGACACGGGGCAGCCGAGTTTTGGATCACCTCCAGTTTATGTAGGTTAGAATGTGTGAGGCCAGGCAGGAATAGTCAAGTCTGGAGGTAACAAAGGCACGGATGAGGGTTTCAGCAGCGGATGAGCTGAGGCAGGGGGTGGAGACGGGCGATGTTACGGAGGTGGGAATAGGCGGTTTTGGTGATGCTGACAAAGAAGCATTTTAAAGGCTATGGGGGACAAACAGAGGAATGGGAGTAGGTGGATCGCTCGTCCAGAGAGCTGCCACAGGTTCGATGGGTGGAATGGCCTCCTGTGATCTAAGGTTCTGTGCTAAAAGCCGACGGTATTCCAGTGACCGAGTCGCTGAAAAGGAGAAATAGAAGCTGTTTCTCAATGTCTGCAGTGTGGACTGCTTCTGATTCACGTCTCGCCCTCTCCGATGGTGCAGTGCTCCTTTGAGATGTTATTGCCGCTTCTCTGATCTCCTCCGATAATCTCCTACATTATTTCTCCATTTCGCCCAGCATGTTTGAATCCTCCTGAGGAATGCAGCACTGGATTTCACCAGATATAAGGCCCAGAAACAGGCCGTTCGCCCCACCAGTCCGTGCCGGCGTTTATGCTCCACTCGAACTTCCTCCCGTCTTTCCTCATCTAACTCTATCGGCATAACCCTCTATTCCCTCCTCCCTCATGTGTTTGTCCAGCCTCCCCTTAAATACATCGATACTATTCGCCTCAACCCCTCCCTGTGGCAGCGAGTTCCACATTCTCACCCCTCTCTGGGTAAAGAAGTTTCTCCTGAATTCCCCGTTGGGTTTCTGGGTGACTATCTTATATTGATGGCCTCTAGTTATGGTCTTCCCCACAAGTGGAAACATTCTCTCTGTAGATGTCATGTGTTCAACTATCATTGTAACCCATGTATAAGCTGACCTAAGTTGTACACCTTGAGAACATTGACCACAAGGGGGCGAACTTGTGGGAGACACTCCTAACCTGGACTTTCCGGTATAAAAGGGGAAGCTCCACCCACCTTCATCGCTGGAGGTCTTGGTAATAAATATAACTGGTCACAGAGTGACCTTCTCCCAAGTATGGGCCTCGTGTGCATTTATACTGTATAGTAAGGACATACATGACAGTATCCACTCTATCAAAACCATTCATAATTTTTTAAAGTCCTCTATTAGGTCACCCCTCTGCCTTTTTTCAAGAGAAGAGACCCAGCCTGTTCATCCTTCCCTGACACGTATACCCTCGCATTTCTGGTATCATCCTTATAAATCTTCTCTGCACCCTCTCCAGTGCATCTATATCCTTTTTATAATATGGCGACCAGAACCGTACGCAGTGCTCCAAGTGTGGTCTAACCAAGGCTCGATACAGGTTTAGCATAACTTCCCTACTTTTCAATTCTACGGGCTAGATTTTACACTTTTGTGCAGATCGCGGGCAGTATTATTTTTTCCCGACGTTACGCACATGGGGAAAGTAACGCTTGGCAATAAGTTTCCGAAAAATGTCCGTCAGTTTCCATTTTGTGGCTAAATGGATGATATATGGGCGTTACATGTCATTCCAGTGTTAAAATGGGCGTTAAGTGGGCGTTAAACATGCAAAAAAGTGAATCTAGCCCTATACCTCTAGAAATAAACCCTAGTGCTGGGTTTGCTTGTTTACGGCCTTGCTAACCCGTGTTGCAACGTTTAGTGATTGGTCTATTTCTTCTCCCAGATCCCTTTGTTCCTCTACCCCATTTAGATTCTTATTTTCCAAGTTATGCGTGACCTCCTTATTTTACTTACGAAAAAAGTTAATAGATGCCCCAGTGTGCAGACAGGGAGGGGGAGACAGACAGGGAGAGACAGTCGGGGAGACAGTCAGGGGAAGACAGGGAGTGTGAGACAGTCAGGGTGAGACAGTCAGGGGGAGACAGTCAGGGGGAGACAGGGAGGGTGAGACAGTCAGGGGGAGACAGTCAGGGGGAGACAGTCAGGGGGAGACAGGAAGGGTGAGACAGTCAGGGGGAGACAGTCAGGGGGAGACAGTCAGGGGAGACAGGGAGAGACAGTTAGGGGAGACAGGGAGAGACAGTTATGGGGAGACAGTTAGGGGAGACAGGGAGACAGTCGGGGAGACAGTCAGGAAGAGACAGTCAGGGGGAGACAGACGGGGGAGACAGTTAGGGGAGACAGGGAGAGACAGTCGGGGGGGAGACAGCCGGGGAGACAGTCAGGGGAAGACAGGGAGGGTGAGACAGTCAGGGGGAGACAGTCAAGGGGAGACAGTCGGGGGGAGACAGTGAGGGGGAAATAGTCAGGGGGAGATAGTCAGGGGAGACAGACAGGAGGAGACAGTCAGGGGGAGACAGTCAGGGGGAGACAGTCAGGGGGAGATAGTCAGGGGGAGATAGTCAAAGAGAGACAGTCAGGGGGAGACAGACAGGGGGAGACAGTCAGGGGGAGATAGTCAGGGGAGACAGACAGGAGGAGACAGTCAGGGGGAGACAGTCAGGGGGAGACAGTCAGGGGGAGATAGTCAGGGGGAGATAGTCAAAGAGAGACAGTCAGGGGGAGACAGACAGGGGGAGACAGTCAGGGGGAGACAGTCAGGGGGAGACAGTCGGGGGGAGACAGTCAGGGAGAGACAGACAGGGGGAGACAGTGAGGGGGAGACAGTGAGGGGGAGACAGTCAGGGGGAGACAGTCGGGGGGAGACAGTCAGTGGGAAACAGTCGGGGGGAGACAGTCAGGGAGAGACAGTCAGGGGAAGACAGGGAGGGGGAGACAATCAGGGGGAGATAGTCAGGGGGAGACAGTCAGGGGAAGACAGGTAGGGGGAGACAATCAAGGGGAGATAGTCAGGGGGAGACAGTCAGGGGAAGACAGGTAGGGGAGACAGGGAGGGGGAGACAGTCAGGGGAAGACAGGGAGGGGGAGACAGTCAGGGGAAGACAGGGAGGGGGAGACAGTCAGGGGGAGACAGTCGGGGGGGAGACAGTCAGGGGGAGACATGGGGAGACAGTGAGGGGGAGACAGTGAGGGGGAGACAGTCGGGGGGAGACAGTGAGGGGGAGACAGTCAGGGGGAGATAGTCAGGGGGAGACAGTCAGGGGGAGACAGGGGGAGACAGGGAGGGAGAGACAGTCAGGGGGAAACAGGGAGGGGGAGACAGGGAGGGGGAGACAGTCAGGAGGAGACACGGAGGGGGAGACAGGGAGGGGGAGACAGTCAGGGGGAAACAGGGAGGGGGAGACAGGGAGGGGGAGACAGTCAGGGGGAGACAATCAGGGGGAGACAGTCAGGGGGAGACATGGGGAGACAGTGAGGGGGAGACAATGAGGGGGAGACAGTCGGAGGGAGACAGTGAGGGGGAGACAGTCAGAGGGAGACAGTCAGGGAGAGACATGGGGAGACAGATGGGGAGACAGTCGGGGGGGAGACAGGGTGAGACAGTCAGGGGGAGACAGTCAGAGGGAGACAGTCAGGGAGAGACAGGGGGAGACAGACAAGGGGAGACAGTCAGGGGGAGACAGGGGGAGAAACAGTCAGGGAGAAACAGTCAGGTGGAGACAAGGGGTGACAGTCAGGGGGAGACTGGGAGAGACAGTCAGGGGGAGACAGTTAGAGGGAGACAGGGGGAGACAGGGAGGGGTTAGGAGCATAGAAACAGAAAAGCAAAAAGCAAATTATTATTTCAATGGAGAGATGCTGCAGTACAGAGGGACCTGGGGGTCCTTGTGCATGTAACACAAAGTTAGTCTGCAGGTACAGCAAGTGATCAGGAAGGCAAATGGAACGTTGACCTTTATTGCAAGAGGGCTGGATTATAAAAGTAGGGAAGTCCTGCTACAACTGTACAGAGTATTGGTGAGGCCACACCTGGAGTACTGCGTGCAGTTTTGGTCTTCATATTTAAGGAAGAATATACTTGCATTGGAGGCAGTTCAGGAGAAGGTTCACAAGGTTGATTCTGGAGATGAGGGGGTTGACTTATGAGGAAAAGTTGAGGAGGTTGGGCCTCTACTCATTGGAGTTCAGAAGAATGAGGTGATCTTATCGAAAGGTATAAGATAATGAGGGGGTTTGACAAGGTGGATGCAGAGAGGATGTTTCCACTGATGGGGAAGACTAGAACTAGAGGGCATAATCTTAGAATAAGGGGCTGCCCATTTAAAACTGAGATGAGGTGGAATTTCTTCTCTCAGAGGGTTGTAAATCTGTGGAATTCTCTGCCCCAGAGAGCTGTGGAGACTGGGTCATTGAATATATTTAAGGTGGAGATAGACAGATTTTTGAGCGATAAGGGAGTGAAGGGTTATGGGGAACGGGCGGGGAAGTGGAGCTGAGTCCATGATCAGATCAGCCATGATCTTATTAAATGGCGGAGCAGGCTCGAGGGGCCGAATGGCCGACTCCTGCTCCTATTTCTTATGTTCTGATGTAACAGGAGACCAATTAGCCCCTCAAGCCTGTTTCGCCATTCAGTGGGATCATGGTTGTTCGATAAACTTCATTTTCCCAGCTTGGTTCCATATCACTGGATACCGTTACCCAACAAACTTCTGTCCGGGAGTAAAATACTGCGGATGCTGGAAATCGGAAATAAAAACAGAAAATGCTGGGAATAGTCAGCCGGCCCAGCAGCCTCTGTGGCGAGAGGAACGTTTCAGGTCGGGGAGGTGCCGTGGGAAGGGGAGGGGCTGCTGGGAGTGACTGAGGAATGGACCAGGGTGTCGCAGAGGGAACGGTCCCTTCGGAACGCTGAGCGGAGAGGGGAGGGGAGGATGTGATTGGTGGTGGGATCACGCTGGAGGTGGTGGAAATGGCGGAGGATGATCCGTTGAACGTGGAGGCTGTGGGGTGAGAGGTGAGGCCGAGGGGAACCCTTTCGTGGTTCTGAGAGGGAGGGGAGGGGACGAGAGCGGAGCTGCGGGAAATAGAACGGACACGGTCGAGGGCCATGTTAACCATGGTGGAGGGGAATCCTCGGCTCAGGAAAAAGGAAGATATATCGGAAGCACTAGCATGGAAGGTGACGTCGTCAGCGCAGATGTGACGGAGACAGAGAGACTGGAAAATATCGCTCCATCTCAGTCTTGAAAGGTCCAGTCGACCCTCAGCTTTTGTTGGGGGGGGAAAGAGTTCTAGATTTGAAGAAGTGTTTACTGAATTAGCTCTACTGGTGCCATGGTGACCAATCATCAGGGGTCACTGGACAGTCAGGGGTCACTGGCCATCAGAGGTCGGTGGTCAGTCATCAGGGTCATTGGCCAGTCATGAGAGGTCACCAAAGAGTCATCGGGGTCACTGGAGAGTCATCACGGGTCACTGGACAGTCATTGGGGTCACTGGACAATCATCAGGGGTCATTGGACAGTCATCAGGGTCACTGGCCAATCATTAGGGAACACTAGAGAGTCATCAGGGGTCATTGGACAATCATCAGGGGTCACTGGACAATCATCAGGGGTCACTGGACAATCAGGTAGTTTGAGCCTTGCAGCCCGTTGCTAATCACGGGGAGAGCAACACATACCTCTCACTGAGCGCTCCCAGAGCAGCAGTGGTGTGGGGCATAGGACCAGGCCCATGCTCTCCTGTTCGTGACACGGCGGGGGTCGGGGGTTGTGTGTCAGGTTCCATGGGTCGGCTCTACCCCCTCACACCCCCGACCTCAACAGATGTGGAAGCCCAGACAGTGCGGATCAGCGGGTTATTTGACATTGGGGGGCATCACAGACATCGTGGTGCTATTCTAAGCAGACATTCACAAAAGGGCTCTGTCCATCGGAGGCCGGTGGTCAGTCATCAGGGTCATTGGACTGTCATCAGGGGTCACTAAAGAGTCATCGGGGTCACTGGACAATCATCAGGGGTCACTGGACAGGCATCAGGGTCACTGGACAATCATCAGGGTTCACTGGCCAATTGTCAGGGGTCACTCGAGAGTCATCAGGGGTCAGTGGACAGTCAGGGGTCACTGGCAAGTCATCAGGGGTCACTGGACAGACAAGGGTCACTGGACAGTCAGGGGTCACTCGAGAGTCATCAGGGGTCACTGGACAGTCAGGGGTCACTGGCGAGTCATCAGGGGTCACTGGACAGACAGGGGTCACTGGACAGTCAGGGGTCACTGGCGAGTCATCAGGGGTCACTGGACAGTCAGGGGTTACTGGACAGTCAGGGGTCACTCGAGAGTCATCAGGGGTCACTGGACAGTCAGGGGTCACTGGCGAGTCATCAGGGGTCACTGGACAGACAGGGGTCACTGGCGAGTCATCAGGGGTCACTGGACAGTCAGGGGTCACTGGACAATCAGGGGTCACTGGGTAGTCAGGGCTCACTGGACAATCAGGGGTCATTGGACTGTCATCGGGGTCAGTAGACAGTCATCAGGGATAGGAGTCCTCCTGTAGCGAGCCCAGGGGCACTGAGGCCAACTCTGCCCCCCCCCCCGAGGCGCTGTATGGGGGCAGAGTTCAGGCATTGTACAGGGGGGCAGGTTTGGGCACCACGCTGGGGGGCAGTGCAGTGGGCATCGTTTGTCGGCGACATCTCCCCCCAGCGTCACAGCGCGAGGACAAAGTGGTGCACGCTGGGATTGGCAATGTGGGCAGGCTGCAGAGCACGCACGCTCCACCAGAGGGAGCTCCTGAGGCAATTCCGGATTTTCAGTCAAACAATCCACGTCCCATCGTCCGATACTTTTACACCAACAAACGCGTTCAAAGAGAAGTAATTAAAAGAACAAATTGGCCCTGAAATCCAGGTTTCTTCTTCAACGCGGGTGTTGGACTAAAAATAAGAGAAACGATGAGCACGTACCTTTTGGTGGTACGCTCGCCAGAGTTCCCGGACTCGAGGCTCCTCCTCTTGCGCTGCGGGGCGCGTTCCCATTGGGAGGTGCGCAGGAGTCACATGGGCCTGGACACCCAATCACGCTGAAGTATTTTCTCATTCATAAATCCCAAACCCCTGTTACTATCAATGAGAAACACCCCCACTACATAAAACATGTTAAAAAAACACCTCACATCAATACACGATAGAAATTAAAGTTCTTTTTGAAAAAAAATATTTGCCTATTTAAAAAAAAAAGTTTTAATTATGGTTTAAAATAAAATTACCTGAGTGGACAGGGTTTTTGACATCAATATGTATTTTTAAATTTTATTTTAATATGTTTTTGATTTGTTTTCAAACTCTGACGCTGGCAAAGGCAGGCTATGTGCCGCTGTCACCAGGCGCGCGAGGTTTCAGGACATTCGCTGGGCGATCGCTGCCGCGGGAAAATCCTCGCTCCCGAGATGTCAAGCCAGAAACTTGACAGATCGCAAAAGCCGCTTTTCAACGCGTGTGCATTGCACACCCAAAACCGGCTTTTCCGATGCCTTCCCGGATCTGTAGATACTCCATACGGACCCAGGGAGTCGCGATTTCTGGGCCATTCAGGAAAAGTGTGAGGTCATGCACTTTGGCAGAAAAAAAAATCAAAGAGCAAGTTATTATTTAAATGGAGAAAGATTACAAAGTGCCGCAGTACAGCGGGACCAGGGGGTACTTGTGTATGAAACACAAAAGGATAGTATGCAGGTACAGCAAGTGATCAGGAAGACCAATGGTATCTTGGCCTTTATTGCAAAGGGGGATAGAGTATAAAAGCAGGGAAGTCTTGCTACAGTTATACAGGGTATTGGTGAGGCCACACCTGGAGTACTGCGTGTAGTTTTGGTTTCCATATTTACGAAAGGATATACTTGCTTTGGAGGCAGTTCAGAGAAGGTTCACTCGGTTGATTCCGGGGATGAGGGGGTTGACTTATGAGGAAAGGTTGAGTAGGTTGGGCCTCTACACATTGGAGTTCAGAAGAATGAGAGGTGATCTTATCGAAACGTATAAGATTATGAGGGGGCTCGACAAGGTGGATGCAGAGAGGATGTTCCTACTGATGGGGGAGACTAGAACTAGGGGGCATGATCTTAGAATAAGGGGCCGCCCATTTAAAACTGAGATGAGGAGGAATTTGTTCTCTCAGAGGGTTGTAAATCTGTGGAATTCTCTGCCTCAGAGAGCTGTGGAGGCTGGGTCATTGAATATATTTAAGACAGAAATAGACAGTTTCTTAAACGATAAGGGGATAAGGGATTATGGGGAGCGGGCGGGGAAGTGGAGCTGAGTCCATGATCGGATCAGCCATGATCGTATTAAATGGCGGAGCAGGCTCGAGGGGCCGTATGGCCAACTCCTGCTCCTATTTCTTATGTTCGTATTATATTAATTGCCTCTATGATTTTACTCCCTGGGTTTGGTAGATGAATCTTTAAATCTTGGAGACTCCAGGGCCGTCCTGTATGTAGACTGTGGGCGGGGCGCGCTCCCTGATACTGTCCCAGAATATGGGCATTGGGTGCTGTGGAGGGCAGGCAGTCACTGCTGGAGGCAATCAGGAACTCAGAAAAGAAAGACTTGCATTTATATAGCGCATTTCACCACCTCAGGACATTCCAAAGCGCTTTACAACCAATGACGTACTTATTTTGCAGTGTAGTCACTGTTGTAATATGGGGAACGCGGCAGCCAATTTGTGCACAGCAAGCTCCCACACACAGCAATATGGTAATGACCCAGATCATCTGTTTTAGTGATGTTGGTTGAGGGATAACTATGGACTCCTACACAGCAAGCGAGCCCCAGGTGGGCAGAGGAAACGTTACAGGGACATCCTCAAAGCCTCCCTGATAAAAGACAACATCCCCACCGACACCTGGGAGTCCCTGGCCAAAGACCAGTCTGCCCTAAGTGGAGGAAGTGCATCCGGGAGGGCGCTGAGCACCTCGAGTCTCATCGCCGAGAGCGTGCAGAAAGCAAGCATAGGCAGCGGAAGGAGCGTGCGGCAAACCAGTCCCACCCTCCCCTTCCCTCAACCACTGTCTGTCCCACCTGTGATAGAGACTGTAATTCCCGTATTGGACTGTTCAGTCACCTGAGAACTCACTTTTAGAGTGGAAGCAAGTCTTCCTTGATCCCGAGGGACTGCCTATGTTGATGAAATATTAACCCCAGGACACCGGGGATAACTTCCCCGCTCTTCCAATAGTGGCCGTGGGATCTTTTACGTCCACCTGAGAGGGCAGATGGGGGCCTCAGTTTGTCTCATCTGGAAGACGGTACCTCCGACAGTGCGGCACTCCCTCAGTACTGCCCCTCCGACAGTGCGGCACTCCCTCAGTACTGCCCCTCCGACAGTGCGGCACTCCCTCAGTACTGCCCCTCCGACAGTGCGGCACTCCCTCAGTACTGCCCCTCCGACAGTGCGGCACTCCCTCAGTACTGCCCCTCCGACAGTGCGGCACTCCCTCAGTACTGCCCCTCCGACAGTGCGGCACTCCCTCAGTACTGCCCCTCCGACAGTGCGGCACTCCCTCAGTACTGCCCCTCCGACAGTGCGGCACTCCCTCAGTACTGCCCCTCCGACAGTGCGGCACTCCCTCAGTACTGCCCCTCCGACAGTGCGGCACTCCCTCAGTACTGCCCCTCCGACAGTGCGGCACTCCCTCAGTACTGCCCCTCCGACAGTGCGGCACTCCCTCAGTACTGCCCCTCCGACAGTGCGTTGCTCCCTCAGTACCGCCCCTCCGACAGTGCGGCACTCCCTCAGTACTGCCCCTCCGACAGTGCGTTGCTCCCTCAGTACCGCCCCTCCGACAGTGCGGCACTCCCTCAGTACTGCCCCTCCGACAGTGCGGTGCTCCCTCAGCACTGCCCCTCCGACAGTGCGGCGCTCCCTCAGTACTGCCCCTCCGACAGTGCGGCACTCCCTCAGTACTGCCCCTCCGACAGTGCGGTGCTCCCTCAGTACTGCCCCTCCGACAGTGCGGTGCTCCCTCAGTACTGCCCCTCCGACAGTGCGGCGCTCCCTCAGTACTGCCCCTCCGACAGTGCGGTGCTCCCTCAGTACTGCCCCTCCGATAGTGCGGCGCTCCCTCAGTACTGCCCCTCCGACAGTGCGGCACTCCCTCAGTACTGCCCCTCCGACAGTGCGGCACTCCCTCAGTACTGCCCCTCCGACAGTGCGGCACTCCCTCAGTACTGCCCCTCCGACAGTGCGGCACTCCCTCAGTACTGCCCCTCCGACAGTGCGTTGCTCCCTCAGTACCGCCCCTCCGACAGTGCGGCACTCCCTCAGTACTGCCCCTCCGACAGTGCGTTGCTCCCTCAGTACCGCCCCTCCGACAGTGCGGCACTGCCCCTCCGACAGTGCGGTGCTCCCTCAGTACTGCCCCTCCGACAGTGCGGTGCTCCCTCAGTACTGCCCCTCCGACAGTGCGGTGCTCCCTCAGTACTGCCCCTCCGACAGTGCGGTGCTCCCTCAGTACTGCCCCTCCGACAGTGCGGCGCTCCCTCAGTACTGCCCCTCCGACAGTGCGGTGCTCCCTCAGTACTGCCCCTCCGACAGTGCGGCGCTCCCTCAGTACTGCCCCTCCGACAGTGCGGCACTCCCTCAGTACTGCCCCTCCGACAGTGCGGCACTCCCTCAGTACTGCCCCTCCGACAGTGCGGCGCTCCCTAGGCACTGCCCCTCCGACAGTGCGGTGCTCCCTCAGCACTGCCCCTCCGACAGTGCGGTGCTCCCTCAGTACTGCCCCTCCGACAGTGCGGCGCTCCCTCAGTTCTGCCCCTCCGACAGTGCGGCGCTCCCTCAGTACTGCCCCTCCGACAGTGCGGCGCTCCCTCAGTACTGCCCCTCCGACAGTGCGGCGCTCCCTCAGTACTGCCCCTCCGACAGTACGGCGCTCCCTCAGTACTGCCCCTCCGACAGTGCGGCGTTCCCTCAGTTCTGCCCCTCCGACAGTGCGGCGCTCCCTCAGTTCTGCACTGGGAATGTCGGCCTGGATTATGTGCTCAAGTTTCTGGAGTGGGGGCTGTAAACCCACGACCTTCTGACTCCGAGGCGAGTATGGGTGATGTCGGCAGATTTGAAGGCGAGGGAGGCATAGCTGAGGAAAGGGAAACGTTAACAATGTTAGCCAGGAAGGGAAGCTGGGTCATCAGCGGTTTGGTGGGAATAGGGTCGAGGGAGCTGGAGGTAGGTCTCACGGACAAGGTGAGCTCGGAGAGGGCAGGAGGGGAGATCGGAGAGAAACGGGAGAAAGATGCATGTCAGAGCTAGGGCAGGGGGAACATTGGGAGACGTTTTGCCCCGTGGGCTAGGGAAAGGGACTTGTCATTTCCCAATGTTGGGGAAGTCCAGAACCAGGGGTCACAGTCTAAGGATAAGGGGTAAGCCATTTAGGACCGAGATGAGGAGAAACTTCTTCACCCAGAGAGTGGTGAACCTGTGGAATTCTCTACCACAGGAAGTTGTTGAGGCCAATTCACTAAATATATTCAAAAGGGAGTTAGATGAAGTCCTTACTACTCGGGGGATCAAGGGGTATGGCGAGAAAGCAGGAAGGGGGTACTGAAGTTTCATGTTCAGCCATGAACTCATTGAATGGCGGTGCAGGCTAGAAGGGCTGAATGGCCTGCTCCTGCACCTATTTTCTATGTTTCTATGTTTCTATGTTTCTATGTCATGTATTCAACTGTCATTGTAACCCATGTATAAACTGACCTAAGTTGTACACTGTGAGAACACTGACCACTAGGTGGTGAACTTGCGGGAGACACTCCTAACCTGGACTTTCAGGTGTAAAAGGGGAAGCTCCACCCACCTTCATCACTTCAGTGCTGGCTAATAAAGGTAACTGGTCACAGAGTGACCTTCTCTCTAGTATGGGCGTCGCGTGCATTTGTACTGTATAGTAAGGACATATCATTGGCGACGAAAAACTGGGATTTAAACCACGTGACCACGGCCACTAGCAGCACAGACGAGAGGTACTGTGTTGGTGATGATTGGGACGACTTTATTGAGAGACTACAGCAAAGTTTCGTCACTAAGGAATGGCTGGGGCAGGATTCGGCCAACAAACGCAGGGCTCATCTCCTGACGGTTTGTGGAATTTCTTCTCTCAGAGGGTTGTAAATCTGTGGAATTCTCTGCCCCAGAGAGCTGTGGAGGCTGGGACATTGAATATATTTAAGGTGGAGATAGACAGATTTTTGAGCGATAAGGGAGTCGAGGGTTATGGGGAGCGGGCGGGGAAGTGGAGCTGAGTCCATGATCAGATCAGCCATGGTCTTATTGAATGGCGGAGCAGGCTCGAGGGACCGAATGGCCTCTCCCTGTCCCACGAAGTGTTTAAAATGACGAAGGGACTTGCCTGCGAGCAGATTATTTGAAGTCGGGAAGTTAGGGAGAGAAGCGGGAGGGATGTTTGCAAGGGGGTGTAAAGACAGAACGAGTTTGGATGTTGGGAGGGTTCTCTAGCCCAGAGCGTCATTGACCTGGGGAATGAGTTGCTGGCTGGAGCAGTGGATGCAAGAGGTGTTCGAGAGATCGGCCAATGGGCCTCATGGTCACTGATATCTCCTGGGAGACACTTTTGATGAGGCCTTGGGGGTGGGGAGGTCAGAAGGTCATTTTGTTCTTGACCTTCCCGGAGCTTAGATGGGTGCTGGGGCGGGCGAGTGTGGGGAGGGGGGAAAGGGTAGTGTTTGCGGGCCATGTTACGTAGACACACTGCCTATCAATGGGACGGACTCGATGGGCTTTATCAGGCTGCCTTTCTTTGGGCAATTGGATTAATCGGACAAAGATGTTTGACAGTGTCTGGAGAGTCTGCTCACTGGCTCACTGTGGGCAGAGATAGGTTAAATCAGGGCAAATGGTGTGTCCAATTCTGGGCCCCGCACTTTAGGAAGGATGTCAAGGCCTTGGAGAGGGTGCAGAGGAGATTGACCAGAATGGTTCCAGGGATGAGGGACTTCAGCTAATTGGAGAGACTGGAGAAGCTGGGGTTGTTCTCCTTGGAGCAGAGAAGGTTAAGAGGAGATTTAATAGAAGTGTTCAAAAGTATGAGGGGTTTTGATGGAGTAGATCGGGGAGAGACTGTTCCCGGGGGCAGGAGGGCCGGTAACCAGAGGGACACAGATTGACGATAATCGGCGATGGAACCAGAGGGGGAGATGAGGAGAATGTTTTTACGCAGCGAGTTGTTGTGATCTGGAACGCGCTGCCTGAAAGGGCGATGGGAGCAGATTCAATAGTGATTTTCAAACGGTCACCCATTCCCTCAGTACTGCCCCTCCAACAGGATGGCGTTTCCTCAGTACTGCCCCTCCGACACTGCGGCACACCCTCAATACTGCCCCTCCGACAGTGCGGCGCTCCCTCAGTACTGCCCCTCCGACACTGCGGCACTCCCTCAATACTGCTGCTCCGACAGTGCGGCGCTCCCTCAGAACTGCCCCTCTGACAGTGCGGCGCTCCCTCAGTACTGCACCTCCGACAGTGCGGCGCTCCCTCAGAACTGCCCCTCTGACAGTGCGGCGCTCCCTCAGAACTGCCCCTCTGACAGTGCGGCGCTCCCTCAGAACTGCCCCTCTGACAGTGCGGCGCTCCCTCAGAACTGCCCCTCTGACAGTGCGGCGCTCCCTCAGAACTGCCCCTCTGACAGTGCGGCGCTCCCTCAGAACTGCCCCTCTGACAGTGCGGCACTCCCTCAGTCCTGCCCCTCCCACAGTGCGGCACTCCCTCAGTCCTGCCCCTCCCACAGTGCGGCGCTCCCTCAGTACTGCCCCTCCGACAGTGCGGCGCTCCCTCAGTACTGCCCCTCCGACAGTGCGGCGCTCCCTCAGTACTGCCCCTCCGACAGTGCGGCGCTCCCTCAGTACTGCCCCTCCGACAGTGCGGCGCTCCCTCAGTACTGCACTGGGAGTGTCAGCCTAGATTATGGGCTCAGGTCCCTGGAGTGGGACTCGAACCCACGACCTTCTGACTCAGAGGCGGGAGTGTTCCTCACTGATCCCCGACTGACACTTGCAGTTAATTGGATCGCTCTGTCAGCGAGCCGACACAGGCACGATGGCCCGAATGGTGTCCTCCTGCGCGGTGCGATTCTCAGATTATTTGGAGCGGGAGTCGTATCGGAGGGAGGTTGCAGATCACTGGTGTACAGATTGACCCCTGGACCTCATTGAGGTACCTCTCGACCCTGCGCTGTCCCAACACCGCACCAGTTTTGCATGAAGTCCTTTATTGGTAATCTCCACACTGATACATTCGTATTCTGTTTCTCTCTCTCAACGTACAGCATTGTGTGTGTTTTGTCTTGCCTTGAAGCAGCATCGAAACCCTGCCATAACTTGACACAGGCTCGGTTGTTGGACCACAGTAATGTATTGCAAGCGGTTGACGGTCTAACTCACGACAGGGAGTGTTGGTGCGTTCGATTAATATTCACACTTACACTGCACCTTGCCAGCTGTTTCTAACACGCGTGTCCTGTCCAACAGGAACAATAGCTGGCCAGTTTCGAGTGATGACTTTGCTCCTCATTCTGTGGTCCCCAGATCTGGGTTTGATTGTGGTTGATTCCGAGGAGTGCCTCTCCCTCTCCCCCACCTCACAGGGGGATCGAGAAATTGCTCCTTCCAGTTCACCATTATTCCAGGAGGATTGATCCAGGACGCTGAATCGTTGAGTACATTCCAAGCTGGGATCGGTAGATTTTTGGACTCGAGGGGACTCGAGGGATATGGGGAATCGGGCGGGAAAGTGGAGTTGAGGTCGAAGATCAGCCGTGATCGTATTGAATGGCGGAGCAGGTTCGAGGGGCCGAATGGCCGACTCCTGCTCCTAATTCTTATATTCTTAAAGAAAGGTGGGATCAGCAGAGTGTACAACTATTTTGGTAGAACGATAATCCAATGCCCCCTGATTAAAGTGGGGCACTAAAACCGACACATTAAGCAAATTAAACTTTTGACCGTAAACTTAACTCAAATTAAAATTTGGTTGCCGGGGGTGATGATGCACTCCAGTCCCTCCGGCGCCCACCTCTCGCGGAAGGCCGCGAGCGTGCCGGTGGACACCGCGTGCTCCATCTCCAGGGACACCCTGGCTCGGATGTAACCGCGGAAGAGAGGCAGTCAGTCGGGCTGAACGATCCCCTCGACCGCCCGCTGCCTGGACCGGCTGATGGCCCCCTTGGCCAGGCCCAGGAGCAGTCCTACGAGGAGGCCCTCGGACCTGCCCGCTCCCCTCCGCACAGGGTGCCCAAAGATCAGGAGTGTGGGACTGAAGTGCAACCAGAATTTGAGGAGCAGCCCCTTCAAATAATGCAAGAGGGGGCTGCAACCTCACTCACTGAACAAACACGTGGAACACGGACTCCTCCAGACCGCAGAAATTACAGGGTGTACGTCCACACCAGGGCAGATGAGAGAGAAGGGCTGGGGAGGAATTAAGTTGAGTCACACCCACTCCCCTCTCACCCCTGCCCACTGAAACGTTGGTAACACCCGGTGCGACCCCATGAGCGATTTTGATTCCAGTCTCGATCCTCACCCCACTTCCCCGACCTTGAGCAACAAGCATTAAGACACCGATGAAGCAGACAGCAAGGAATCTGTGGGCAACTTGTTTAACCTCCCCTCCGATGGTAGGGGTTCGGAGCGTGGCGTGATGGGACTGGACAGCCACCCAGCCTGTAGCTCAAACCCCGACTACCAGCATAAAACATAGAAACATAGAAAATAGGTGCAGAAGTAGGCCATTCGGCCCTTCTAGCCTGCACCGCCATTCAATGAGTTCATGGCTGAACATGCAACTTCAGTACCCCATTCCTGCTTTCTCGCCATACCCCTTGATCCCCCGAGTAGTAAGGACTTCGTCTAACTCCTTTTTGAATATATTTCGTGAATTGGCCTCAACTTCTTCCTGTGGTAGAGAATTCCACAGGTTCACCACTCTCTGGGTGAAGAAGTTTCTCCTCATCTCAGTCCTAAATGGCTTATCCCTTATCCTTAGACTGTGACCCCTGGTTCTGGACTTCCCCAACATCGGGAACATTCTTCCTGCATCTAACCTGTCCAAACCCGTCAGAATTTTAAAAGTTTCTATGAGGTCCCCTCTCATTCTTCAGCACTGACAGTTTCTGAAGGAGAAGGGGCAGCGACTCACACAACACAACAGGACGCTGCAGTGCTGATCCCAGGGGGGCGGGTTTTAGCTCAGAGTGTGTGGTGCATGGTCAGACTCCAGCACTTGGTGCGGTGACCCCAAGTCATGCAGAGCGAGGGCTGGTGTGTCCATCCCCAGAGTGACCAGAGTCCATTCCCAGAGTGACCAGTGTGTCCATTCTCAGAATGACCAGTGCATCCATTCCCAGAGTGACCACTGTGTCCATCCCCAGAGTGACCAGTGTGGCCATTCCCAGAGTGACCACTGTGTCCATCCCCAGAGTGACCAGTGTCCATTCCCAGTGACCAGTGAGTCCATTCCCAGAGTGACCAGTGTGTCCATCCCCAGAGTGACCAATGTCAATTCCCATAGTGACCAGTGTGTCCATTCCCAGAGTGACCAGTGTGTCCATCCCCAGAGTGACCAATGTCAATTCCCAGAGTGACCACTGTGTCCATCCCCAGAGTGACCAGTGTCCATTCCCAGAGTGACCAGTGTCCATTCCCAGTGACCAGTGTGTCCATTCCGAGTGACCAGTGTCCATTCCCAGTGACCAGAGTGTCCATTCCCAGAGTGACCAGTGTCCATTCCCAGTGACGAGTGTGGCCATTCCCAGAGTGACCACTGTGTCCATCCCTAGAGTGACCAGTGTCCATTCCCAGAGTGACCAGTGTCCATTCCCAGTGACCAGTGTGTCCATTCCCAGAGTGACCAGTGTCCACTCCCAGTGACCAGTGTGTCCATTCCCAGAGTGACCAGTGTGTCCATCCCCAGAGTGACCAATGTCAATTTCCAGAGTGACCAGTGTCAATTCCCAGAGTGACCAGTGTGTCCATTCCCAGAGTCACCATTGTCCATTTCCAGAGTGACCAATCTGTCCACCGCAGTGACCAGTGTGTCCATTCCCAGAGTGATCACTGTGTCAATTCCCAGAGTGACAAATGTCCATCCCCAGAGTGACCAGTGTGTCCATTCCAAGAATGACCAGTGTGTCCATTCCCAGAGTGACCAATGTCCATTCCCAGAGTGACCAGTGTGTCCATTCCCAGAGTGACCAATGTCCATTCCAAGAGTGACCAATGTCCATTCCCAGAGTGACCACTGTGTCCATTTCCAGAGTGACCAGTGTGTCTATTCCCAGAGTGACCAGTGTCCATTCCCAGAGTGACCAGTGTGTCCATTCCCAGAGTGACCACTATGTCCATTCCCAGAGTGATCAATTTCCACTCCCAGAGTGACCAGTGTGTCCATTCCCAGTGACCAGTGTCCATTCCCAGAGTAACCAGTGTCCATTTCCAAAGTGACCAATGTGTCCACCCCCAGAGTGACCTGTGTCCATTCCCAGAGTGACCAGTGTGTCCATTCCCAGAGTGACCACGGTGTCCATTCCCAGAGTGATCAATGTCCACTCCCAGAGTGTCCATTCCCAGAGTGACCACTGTCCATTTCCAGAGTGACCAGTCTGTCCACCGCAGTGACCAGTGTGTCCATTTCCAGAGTGACCAGTGTGTCCATTTCCAGAGTGACCAGTGTGTCCATCCCCAGAGTGAAGTGTCCATTTCCAGAGTGACCAGTGTGTCCATCCCCAGAGTGACCAGTGTCCATTTCCAGAGTGACCAGTGTGTCCATCCCCAGAGTGACCAGTGTCCATTTCCAGAGTGACCAGTGTGTCCATCCCCAGAGTGACCAGTGTCCATTTCCAGAGTGACCAGTGTGTCCATCCCCAGAGTGACCAGTGTCCATTTCCAGAATGACCAGTGTGTCCATCCCCAGAGTGACCAGTGTCCATTTCCAGAGTGACCAGTGTCCATCCCCAGAGTGACCAGTGACCATCCCCAGAGTGACCAGTGACCATCCCCAGAGTGACCAGTGTGTCCATCCCCAGAGTGACCAGTGACCATCCCCAGAGTGACCAGTGACCATCCCCAGAGTGACCAGTGTGTCCATCCCCAGAGTGACCAGTGACCATCCCCAGAGTGACCAGTGACCATTCCCAGAGTGACCAGTGTGTCCATTCCCAGAGTAGGGTATAGGGGCCACTGGTGTACAGGGGAACTGGGGGCAGGGTTACAGGGTTATAGGGGTCGAGGTGCTCAGTGGTACAGGTGTCGAGGTACACGGGGGTACAGGTGTCGAGGTACACGGGGGTACAGGGGTCGAGGTACACGGGGGTACAGGTGTCGAGGTACATGGGGGTACAGGGGTCGAGGTACACGGGGGTACAGGTGTCGAGGTACACGGGGGTAGAGAGATCGAGGTACACGGGGGTACAGAGGTCGAGGTACACGGGGGTACAGGTGTCGAGGTACACGGGGGTACAGGTGTCGAGTTACACGGGGGTACAGGTGTCGAGGTACACGGGGGTACAGAGGTCGAGGTACACGGGGGTACAGGGGTCGAGGTACACGGGGGTACAGGGGTCGAGGTGCATGGGGGTACAGGTGTCGAGGTACACGGGGGTACAGGTGTCGAGGTACACGGGGGTACAGGTGTCGAGGTACACGGGGGTACAGGAGTCGAGGTACACGGGGGTACAGGTGTCGAGGTACACGGGGGTACAGGGGTCGAGGTGCATGGGGGTACAGGTGTCGAGGTACACGGGGGTACAGGTGTCGAGGTACACGGGGGTACAGGGGTCGAGGTACACGGGGGTACAGGTGTCGAGGTACACGGGGGTACAGGGGTCGAGGTGCATGGGGGTACAGGTGTCGAGGTACACGGGGGTACAGGTGTCGAGGTACACGGGGGTACAGGGGTCGAGGTACACGGGGGTACAGGTGTCGAGGTACACGGGGGTACAGGGGTCGAGGTACACGGGGGTACAGGTGTCGAGGTACACGGGGGTACAGGGGTCGAGGTACACGGAGGTAGAGAGATCGAAGTGTACGGGGGTACAGGTGTCGAGGTACACGGGGGTACAGGGGTCGAGGTACACGGGGGTAGAGAGATCGAAGTGTACGGGGGTACAGGTGTCGAGGTACACGGGGGTACAGGGGTCGAGGTACACGGGGGTACAGGTGTCGAGGTACACGGGGGTACAGGGGTCGAGGTACACGGGGGTACAGGTGTCGAGGTGCACGGGGGTACAGGGGTCGAGGTACACGGGGGTACAGGTGTCGAGGTACACGGGGGTACAGGTGTCGAGGTACACGGGGGTACAGGTGTCGAGGTACACGGGGGTACAGGTGTCGAGGTACACGGGGGTACAGGTGTCGAGGTACACGGGGGTACAGGGGTCGAGGTACACGGGGGTACAGGGGTCGAGGTACACGGGGGTACAGGGGTCGAGGTACACGGGGGTACAGGTGTCGAGGTACACGGGGGTACAGGTGTCGAGGTACACGGGGGTACAGGTGTCGAGGTACACGGGGGTACAGGGGTCGAGGTACACGGGGGTACAGGTGTCGAGGTACACGGGGGTACAGGTGTCGAGGTACACGGGGGTACAGGTGTCGAGGTACACGGGGGTACAGGTGTCGAGGTACACGGGGGTACAGGTGTCGAGGTACACGGGGGTACAGGTGTCGAGGTACACGGGGGTACAGGGATCGAGGTACACGGGGGTACAGGTGTCGAGGTACACGGGGGTAGAGAGATCGAGGTACACGGGGGTACAGGGGTCGAGGTACACGGGGGTAGAGAGATCGAAGTGTACGGGGGTACAGGGAAGTGGGAGTTCAGGGGGAACAGTGGCACAGGGCTATAGGGGTCGAAGTGCAAGGGGCACGGGAGAATGGGGGTACAGGGGGCATGGGGGTACAGGGGTACAGGGGAATGGTGGTGCAGGACTGTGCGTTGGAACAGGAATCGCAGCGTCCCGGACCCGCTGCTGTACACGAGGACTGAGCGGTTTCACTGGGTCAGATTGTGGGTGGACTGGGGGAGGTCTGGGATCAGCTGTGTGTGTTTAGACGCTGTGGGCAGGGGCTCCGGGTAACGACACAGCCATCAATCACACGGCAGGGTACCCTGAGCGATGCCGAGAGCAGTGGGTCCCTGGCTGGTTAACTGTTCCCACACTCGGCTGGGTGGTCACAGCGAGATATCAGTGAGAAACACTCGGGGCATCATGTCTCGCACTGCTCGGGGAGGGGGCGTGAATGGGGATCGAAAGGGAATGGGGAGTGAATGTGGAGTGAATGGGGAGTGAATGTGGAGTGAGAATGAATGCAGTGTGAATGTGGAGTGAATGGAGAGTGAATGTGGAGTGAGAATGAATGCGGTGTGAATGGGGAGCGAGGGGGAGTGAATGTGGAGT
Organism: Pristiophorus japonicus; assembly: GCF_044704955.1. Classification (NCBI taxonomy): domain Eukaryota; kingdom Metazoa; phylum Chordata; class Chondrichthyes; family Pristiophoridae; genus Pristiophorus; species Pristiophorus japonicus. The sequence goes on from NC_092003.1 coordinate 17,348,218, forward strand.
GAATGGGGAGTGAATGTGGAGTGAGAATGAATGCGGTGTGAATGTGGAGTGAATGAGGGGTGAATGTGCAGTGAATGCGGGGCGAATGGAGAGTGAATGTGGAGTGAGAATGAATGCGGTGTGAATGTGGAGTGAATGAGGGGTGAATGTGGAGTGAATGCGGGGTGAATGTGGAGTGAATGTGGAATGAATGTGGGTGAATGGGGAGTGAATGCGGAGTGAATGTGGAGTGAATGCGGAGTGAATGGGGAGTGAATGTAGAGTGAATGGGGAGTGAATGCGGAGTGAATGCGGAGTGAATGGGGAGTGAATGCGGAGTGAATGTGGAATGAATGGGGAGTGAATGCGGAGTGAATGGGGAGTGAATGTGGAGTGAATGGGGAGTGAATGCGGAGTGAATGTAGAGTGAATGGGGAGTGAATGCGGAGTGAATGCGGAGTGAATGTAGAGTGAATGGGGAGTGAATGCGGAGTGAATGTAGAGTGAATGGGGAGTGAATGCGGAGTGAATGGGGAGTGAATGCAGGTGAATGTGGAGTGAATGCGGAGTGAATGCGTAGTGAATGTGGAGTGAATGGGGAGTGAATGTGGAGTGAATGCGGAGTGAATGTAGAGTGAATGGGGAGTGAATGCGGAGTGAATGTGGAATGAATGGGGAGTGAATGCGGAGTGAATGGGGAGTGAATGCGGAGTGAATGTAGAGTGAATGGGGAGTGAATGCGGAGTGAATGCGGAGTGAATGGGGAGTGAATGCGGAGTGAATGGGGAGTGAATGCGGAGTGAATGTAGAGTGAATGGGGAGTGAATGCGGAGTGAATGGGGAGTGAATGGGGAGTGAATGTAGAGTGAATGGGGAGTGAATGCGGAGTGAATGGGGAGTGAATGCGGAGTGAATGTGGAATGAATGGGGAGTGAATGCGGAGTGAATGGGGAGTGAATGCGGAGTGAATGTAGAGTGAATGGGGAGTGAATGCGGAGTGAATGTAGAGTGAATGGGGAGTGAATGCGGAGTGAATGGGGAGTGAATGCGGAGTGAATGTGGAGTGAATGGGGAGTGAATGCGGAGTGAATAGGGAGTGAATGGGGAGTGAATGCGGAGTGAATGTAGAGTGAATGGGGTGTGAATGCGGAGTGAATGTAGAGTGAATGGGGAGTGAATGCAGAGTGAATGGGGAGTGAATGCGGAGTGAATGGGGAGTGAATGCGGAGTGAAGGGACTGCGCTGAGCTGGGGAGAGCAGTTTTATAGTCCCTCCCCCCGCCCTCGCGCTCCGTAAACTTAAAGGGGCCCCGCACTGATCGGAGTGTCGGTGGTATCGCGGCAACTCCAGGCTCACTGGCTTCCGGAACCTTCTCGGCAATCCAATGCTGAATTCGTGGTACAGTTGGGGCCGGACGGGACCGACATTGGCCGCCTTGGTCGAGGCCTCAGAGAGTGACGTTGGCTGCGTTGTGGGCTGGGGCAGCGTCTCATCTCCTTCTGTAACCGTCCCATAACCGGGGGCCCAGTACCCCCCCCTCTGCCCACGGGTGATATGACGCAGAGTGAAAGCACACCAGGTCGAATAGCCATTATGGGGAGCGGGCGGGGAAGTGGAGCTGAGTCCATGATCGGATCAGCCATGGTTTGATCGAATGGCGGAGCAGGCTCGAGGGGCCGAATGGCCGACTCCTGCTCCTATTTCTTAAGCTCTTATGTTATGTTACGTTGTGGTAGCAGGCCAGGCCTGAGAGGAGACAGTGATTCAGAGTGGGGAGGTGAGGGGAGTGAACAGACTTGTGTTGTGTCTGTACCGGATACAAAACGGCAATTACTGATCCCCGCGCTTTCTCATTCGTGAGTAAAGGGATGTTACTGTGCAGATTGTTGAGGGAGGTTATCCAGGCGTGGTTAGAACGGGTTGACTTAATGACGTTACTGTAGGATGTAATGACCCCTAAACCATCACAGGCAGTCCCTCGGGATCGAGGAAGACTTGCTTCCACTCTAAAAGTGAGTTCTCAGGTGACTGAACCGTCCAATACGGGAATTACAGTCTCTGGGACAGACAGTGGTTGAGGGAAGGGATGGGTGGGACTGGTTTGCCGCACGCTCCTTCCGCTGCCTGCGCTTGATTTCTGCACGCTCTCGGTGACGAGACTCGAGGTGCTCAGCACCCTCCCGGATGCACTTCCTCCACTTAGGGCGGACTGGTCTTTGGCCAGGGACTCCCAGGTGTCGGTGGGGATGTCGCACTTTATAAGGGAGGCTTTGAGGGTGTCCCTTGTAACGTTTCCTCTGCCCACCTGGGGCTCGCTTGCCGCGAAGGAGTTCCGAGTAGAGCGCTTGCTTTGGGAGTCTCGTGTCTGGGGCATGCGGACAATGTGGCCCGCCCAGCGGAGCTGGTCGAGTGTGGTCAGTGCTTCGATGCTGGGGATGTTGGCCTGGTCGAGGACGCTAATGTTGGTGCGTCTGTCCTCCTACAGACACTGGGGACTCACAGGGGACTTTCTGGTCTGGCCAAGGCTGGTGGGAGCAGGTCAGGACAGGCTTGTGACCTCCTGAGGGTAGATGCAGAGGATTCTAGAACTAGGGGGCATAGTCTCAGAATAAGGGGCCGCCCATTTAAAACTGAGATGAGGAGGAATTTCTTCTCTCAGAGGGTTGTAAATCTGTGGAATTCTCTGCCCCAGAGAGCTGTGGAGGCTGGGTCATTGAATATATTTAAGGTGGAGATAGACAGATTTTTGAGCGATAAGGGAGTGAAGGGTTATGGGGAGCGGGCGGGGAAGTGGAGCTGAGTCCATGATCGGATCAGCCATGATTTTATTGAATGGCGGAGCAGGCTCGAGGGGCCGAATGGCCGGCTCCTGCTCCTATTTCTAATGTTCTTCTGTCCCCGGTATGTGAGCCTACATCTCATTATACACTGCTTGTGAGGGTTTGTGCAATTATTATCTCATTGACTTTATTTAATCAAGTATTTCCCAGTGTTTCAATGTCTGGCAGCCCTTTCAACCTGCACGAGAGGCGGAGGATTATGTGACAGTGTCCTGCGACAGCCCTCCCACGCGGGGGCAGCAGGGGGGGGGGTATGACGATATACCCTGCTCCACCGCGGGTGGGAACACAGGCCGAGCGAGGCTGGGGCGAGAGGAGGTAAATCGGTCCCGTTGCATTTTGTGAGTCAGTCCACTGCGCAGAGTGAAAGAGATGAGATGTTGCCCGTCGATTCCCGCTGCCTTGACGCTAAGCGACTACGGGGAGGGCGTTTGGTCAGACTTCAGCGTGACAAGGCAGCGGAGTGCGTTACTCGATTTCCAGTATCAGGTCGTCGCCCTCCAGGTGCATGTCGCGCGTGACGTAGATTTTCTTGATGGTGCCAGACATGGGGGAATTGACCACGGTCTCCATCTTCATGGCGCTCAGCACACACAGCTGCTTTCCCTTCTCGATCTGACTGCCCTCCTTTACCTTGATGTCAATGACTTTGCCGGGCATCGGAGCGCCGATCTGGCCCTTGACGTCCTTCAGGGCCTTGGGGTGAAAGTGCATCTCCTGTGGAGGGGGGAACAGGGGGAGAGGGAGCAGTTAGGCAGAGTACATAAGAAATAGGAGCAGGAGTCGGCCATTAGGCCCCTCGAGCCTGCTCCGCCATTCAATACCATCATGGCTGATCTGATCATGGACTCAGCTCCACTTCCCCGCCCGCTCCCCGTAACCCTCGACACACTTAACGGTTAAGAAATTGTCGATCTCTGTCTTAAATATATTCAATGTCCCAGCCTCCACAGCTCTCTGAGGCAGAGAATTCCACAGATTTACAACCCTCTGAGAGAAGAAATTCCTCCTCATCTCAGTTTTAAATGGGCGGCCCCTTATTCTAAGACCATGCCCCCTAGTTCTAGTCTCCCCCATCAGTGGAAACATCCTCTCTGCATCCACCTTGTCAAGCCCCCTCATAATCTTATATGTTTCGATAAGATCACCTCTCATTCTTCTGAATTGCAATGAGTAGAGGCCCAACCTCCTCAACCTTTCCTCATAAGTCGACTCCCTCATCACCGGAATCAACCGAGTGAATCTTCTCTGAACTGCCTCCAAAGCAAGTATATCCTTTCGTAAATATGGAAACCAAAACTGCACGCAGTACTCCAGGTGTGGCCTCACCAACATCCTGTATAACTGGAGCAAGACTTCCCTGCTTTTATACTCCATCCCCTTTGAAATAAAGGCCAAGATTCCATTGGCCTTCCTGATCACTTGCTGTACCTTTTATGTTTCATGCTAACAGCACTACTGCCTCACCCACACAATCGAACGTGGCTTAACCAGTTCCAGAGGGGCGAGAGGGGAATTCACACTGCAGTGCCTCTGCCGCACTGTCGGAGGGGCAGTACTGAGGGAGCGCCGCACTGTCGGAGGGGCAGTACTGAGGGAGCACCGCACTGTCTGAGGGGCAGTACTGAGGGAGCACCGCACTGTCGGAGGGGCAGTACTGAGGGAGCACCGCACTGTCGGAGGGGCAGTACTGAGGGAGCACCGCACTGTCGGAGGGGCAGGCAGCTGAAGGCACGGTTACCGATGGTGGAGTGATGGAAATCGGGGGGGATGCACAAGAGTGCAGAATTGGTGGAGCACTGAGGGGGGTTGTGGGGCTGGAGGAAATTTCAGAGATCGGGAGGGGCGAGGGCCATGGAGGGATTTCAAAAAAGGATGAGAAATTTAAAATGGAGGCGTTGCTGGACCAGGAGCCAATGTAGGGCAGTGAGCACAGGGGGTGATGGGTGAGTGGGACTCGGTGCGAGTTAGGACACGGGGCAGTGAGCACAGGGGGTGATGGGTGAGTGGGACTCGGTGTGAGTTAGGACACTGGGCAGTGAGCACAGGGGGTGATGGGAGAGCGGGACTCGGTGTGAGTTAGGACACTGGGCAGTGAGCACAGGGGGTGATGGATGAGTGGGACTCGGTGTGAGTTAGGACACGGGGCAGTGAGCACAGGGGGTGATGGATGAGTGGGACTCGGTGTGAGTTAGGACACAGGGCAGTGAGCACAGGGGGTGATGGGTGAGCGGGACTCGGTGCGAGTTAGGACACGGGGCACAGGGGTGATGGGTGAGCGGGACTCGGTGCGAGTTCGGACACAGGGCAGTGAGCACAGGGGGTGATGGGTGAGTGGGACTCAGTGCGAGTTAGGACACGGGGCAGTGAGCACAGGGTGATGGGTGAGTGGGACTCAGTGCGAGTTAGGACACGGGGTCAGCGAGCACAGGGGGTGATGGGTGAGTGGGACTCGGTGCGAGTTAGGACACGGGGCACAGGGGGTGATGGGTGAGCGGGACTCGGTGCGAGTTCGGACACGGGGCAGTGAGCACAGGGGGTGATGGGTGAGCGGGACTCAGTGCGAGTTAGGACACGGGGCAGCGAGCACAGGGGGTGATGGGTGAGCGGGACTGGGTGTGAGTTAGGACACGGGCAGCGAGCACAGGGGGTGATGGGTGAGTGGGACTCGGTGCGAGTTCGGACACAGGGCAGTGAGCACAGGGGGTGATGGGTGAGCGGGACTCAGTGCGAGTTAGGACACGGGGCAGCGAGCACAGGGGGTGATGGGTGAGCGGGACTGGGTGTGAGTTAGGACACGGGCAGCGAGCACAGGGGGTGATGGGTGAGTGGGACTCGGTGTGAGTTAGGACACAGGGCAGTGAGCACAGGGGGTGATGGGTGAGCGGGACTCGGTGCGAGTTAGGACACGGGGTCAGCGAGCACGGGGGGTGATGGGTGAGCGGGACTCGGTGCGAGTTAGGACACGGGTCAGCGAGCACTGGGGTGATGGGTAAGCGGGACTCAGTGCGAGTTCGGACACGGGGCAGTGAGCACAGGGGGTGATGGGTGAGTGGGACTCGGTGTGAGTTAGGACACAGGGCAGTGAGCACAGGGGGCGATGGGTGAGTGGGACTCGGTGCAAGTTAGGATACGGGGCAGTGAGCACAGGGGGTGATGGGTGAGCGGGACTCGGTGCGAGTTAGGACACGGGGCAGTGAGCACAGGGGGTGATGGGTGAGCGGGACTCAGTGCGAGTTAGGACACGGGGCAGTGAGCACAGGGAGTGATGGGTGAGCGGGACTCGGTGCGAGTTAGGACACGGGGTCAGCGAGCACAGGGGGTGATGGGTGAGTGGGACTCGGTGCGAGTTAGGACACGGGGCACAGGGGTGATGGGTGAGCGGGACTCGGTGCGAGTTCGGACACAGGGGGTGATGGGTGAGTGGGACTCAGTGCGAGTTAGGACACGGGGCAGTGAGCACAGGGTGATGGGTGAGTGGGACTCAGTGCGAGTTCGGACACGGGGTCAGCGAGCACAGGGGGTGATGGGTGAGTGGGACTCGGTGCGAGTTAGGACACGGGGCACAGGGGGTGATGGGTGAGCGGGACTTGGTGCGAGTTCGGACATGGGGCAGTGAGCACAGGGGGTGATGGGTGAGCGGGACTCAGTGCGTGTTAGGACACGGGGCAGCGAGCACAGGGGGTGATGGGTGAGCGGGACTCAGTGCGAGTTAGGACACGGGTCAGCGAGCACAGGGGGTGATGGGTGAGTGGGACTCGGTGCGAGTTAGGACACGGGGTCAGCGAGCACAGGGGGTGATGGGTGAGTGGGACTCGGTGCGAGTTAGGACACGGGGCACAGGGGGTGATGGGTGAGCGGGACTCGGTGCGAGTTCGGACACAGGGCAGTGAGCACAGGGGGTGATGGGTGAGCGGGACTCGGTGCGAGTTAGGACACGGGGCAGCGAGCACAGGGGGTGATGGGTGAGTGGGACTCGGTGCGAGTTAGGACACGGGGCAGTGAGCACAGTGGGTGATGGGTGAGCGGGACTCGGTGCGAGTTAGGACAGGGGGCAGTGAGCACAGGGGGTGATGGGTGAGCGGGACTCGGTGCGAGTTAGGACACGGGGCAGTGAGCACAGTGGGTGATGGGTGAGCGGGACTCGGTGCGAGTTAGGACACGGGGCAGTGAGCACAGGGGGTGATGGGTGAGCGGGACTCGGTGCGAGTTAGGACACGGGGCAGTGAGCACAGTGGGTGATGGGTGAGCGGGATTCGGTGCGAGTTAGGACACGGGGCAGTGAGCACAGGGGGTGATGGGTGAGTGGGACTCGGTGCGAGTTAGGACACGGGATGGGGGGGGGGGGGGCAGCAGAGTCATGGTCAGCAGAGATCTCCGACACTGATTGGGAGGGGTCCATGATAGCCCCCACAAAAAAAACCCATTGAGGGAGCAATGTGTTGAGTGGCAGACTTGCCTGCTCTACTCTCGGGCACTAGGGGGCAGTGCTGTACCAGGAGCGTGCTTGTGTGCAGGAAACTCTCCACTATCAGCTATGCTCACTCAATGCACAGAGTACACGCTGGTTATTCTATTGTCCACTCCAGGACTCCCAGTCATCAAGATCCACGGCGCGGCCCTGGACAACGTGGACCATTTCCCATACCTTGGGAGCCTCTTGTCAGCAAGTAGACATTGGCGACGAGATCCAACACTGCCTCCAGTGCGCCAGTGCAGCCTTCGGCCGTCTGAGAAAGAGAGTGTTTGAAGACCAGGCCCTCAAACCCACCACCAAGCTCATGGTCTACAGGGCTGTAGTGATACCCGCCCTCCTGTATGGCTCAGAGACATGGACCATGTACAGTAGACACCTCAAGTCGCTGGAGAAATATCACCAACGATGTCTCCACAAGATCCTGCAAATCCCCTGGGAGGACAGACGCACCAACATTAGCGTCCTCGACCAGGCCAACATCCCCAGCATCGAAGCACTGACCACACTCGACCAGCTCCGCTGGGCAGGCCACATTGTCCACATGCCCCAGACACGAGACTCCCCAAGCAAACGCTCTACTCGGAACTCCTGCACAGCAAGCGAGCCCCAGGTGGGCAGAGGAAACGTTACAAAGGACACCCTCAAAGCCTTCCTGATAAAGTGCAACATCCCCACCGACACCTGGGAGTCCCCGGCCAAAGACCAGTCCGCCCTAAGTGGAGGAAGTGCATCCGGGAGGGCGCTGAGCACCTCGAGTCTCATCGCCGAGTGCATGCAGAAACCAAGCGCAGGCAGCGGAAGGAGCATGCGGCAAACCAGTCCCACCCTCCCCTTCCCTCAACCACTGTCTGTCCCACCGGTGACAGAGACTGTAATTCCCGTATTGGACTGTTCAGCCACCTGAGAACTCACTGTTAGAGTGGAAGCAAGTCTGGGTATGATGATGAGTGTGTTGAGTGGCAGACTTGCCTGCTCTACTCTCGGGCACGAGGGGGCAGTGCTGTACCAGGAGCGTGTGCAGGAACCTCTCCACTATTAGCCCAGAGAGTGAGCTATGCTCACTCAATGCACAGAGTACATGCTGGTTATTCTATTCTCCACTCCAGGACTCGGCAAGCCCCAGCCTCGTTTCAGTCCCGAGAGGTGAGGATGGAACCCACAGCACTATTTGCAAAGGGGAGATTTCCCTCGTCACTTATCTCATTCCTGTTTGTGGGAACTTACTGTGTACAGCACGGCACTTAGGTCCATGCAAAGAAAGACTTGCATTTATGTAGCGCCTTTCACAACCTCAGGACCTCACAAAGCACTTTACAGCCAATGAAGTACTTTTGGAGTGTGGTCACTGTTGTAATGTGGGGAACGGGCAGCCAATTTGCGCACAGCAAGCTCCCACACACAGCAATGTGATAATGACCCAGATCATTTGTTTTAGTGATGTTGGTTCAGGGATAAATATTGGCCCCAGGACACCGGGGAGAACTCCCCTGCTCTTCTTCCAATAGTGGCCATGGGATCTTTTACATCCACCTGAGAGAGCAGACGGGGCCTCAGTTTAACGTCTCATCTGAAAGACAGCACCTCCGACAGTGCGGCACTCCCTCAGCACTGCCCCTCCGACAGCGCGGTGCTCCCTCAGTACTGCCCCTCCGACAGCGCGGTGCTCCCTCAGTCCTGCAGCGAGAGTGTCGGCCTGGACTATGAGCTCAAGTCTCTGGAGTGGGGCTCGACCCCACGACCTTCTGACTCTGAGAGGAGAGGGAGAGTTACAACGGAGCCACAGTTGAGGCCTAACAACACTGACTGTAATTCATAGTAATTCACTGCCAGCTCATTTCTTTGCCACACCTCCCTGCACTGGCTCACCAATCACATAGGCGGGATGGAATCCATTGCAGTTAAAGATAGGAACATTCCGATATTTATCCCTCAATCAGCATCACTAAAGCAGATGATCTGGTCATTATCACATTGCTGTTTGTGGGAGCTTGCTGTGCGCAAATTGGATGTTGCATTGGTTACAACAGTGACTACACTTCAACATGCAGGAGGAGATGATTCAGCCCCTCAGCCTGTTCTGCCATTCAATGAGATCATGGCTGATCTGTATCTTAACTCAATCCACCCACCTTAGTTCCATATCCCTTCTGCAATGTATTTGCTTCAGGGGTCCTTTGCTTAACAATTCATAGCCACACATTGCTATTCAGAACTAGTTGGTTTATTAGCAAAGGTTTAACAAACACACTACACATTGCCAGTTCATCCACCAGGCTCACAACCACCTGCTCCATCGTGGATCCCCCGAACCCAACTGGCCGGGGTTTTATTGAGTCTTGTGAACATCACGTGACTGGCTGAGCCACGCCCACCTCAACAGCTCGACAACCCTGTGAGCCATACTCACCGGGACACACATTACACCTTCTAATGGCTTCATTTGCAAATTCTCCTCCTTGTTTACAAATCCCTCCATGGCCCTCGCCCCTCCCTATCTCTGTAATCTCCTCCAGTCCCACAACTCCACCCCCCCCCCCCCCCGAGATCTCTGCGCTCCTCCAATTCTGTTCTCTGCCTCTCTCTCCTCCTTTAAGACGCTCCTTAAACCTACCTCTTTGACCCAGCTTGTGGTCACCTGTCCCTAATATCTCCTTAGGTAGCTCAGTGTCAACCGTTTAAAATCTGATAACGCTCCTGTGAAGCGCCGTGGTATATAAATGCAAGTTGTTGTTGTAATGGATCTGGATGAAATCTCTGGTTAGGCCCCAGCTGGAGTATTGTGTCCAATTCTGGGCCCTGCACTTTAGGAAGGATGTGACGGCCTTGGAGAGGGGGCGGAGGAGATTGACCAGAATGGTCCCAGGGATGAGGGACTGTAGTTACGTGGGGAGACTGGAGAAGCTGGGGCTGTTCTCCTCGGAGCAGAGAAGATTACGGGGGGCAACCTAATCGAGGCGTTCCCAAAATAATGAGGTGCTTTGATAAGAGTAAATACGAAGGAACTGTGTTCAGTGGGGAGCGGCTGACCAGTTAATTTCAAACAATTGTCAAAAGAACTGGAGGGGAAAAATTATTGGGCCTGTGCTCTCTGGAGTTTAGAAGAACGAGAGGTGATCTCATTGAAGATACTGAGGGGGCTTGACAGGGTAGATGCAGGGAGAGTGTTTCCCCCGGGCTGGGGAGTCTAGAACCAGGGGTCACAGTCTCAGGATAAGGGGTCGGCCATTTAGGACTGAGATGAGGAGGAATGTCTTCACTCAGAGGGTGGTGGATCTTTGTAATTCTCTGCCCCAGAGGGCTGTGGAGGCTCAGTCGTTGACTGAGATAAATAGATTTTTGGACACTTGGGGAATCGAGGGATATGGGGATCGGGCAGGAAAGTGGAGTTGAGGTCGAAGATCAGCCGTGATCTCATTGAATGGCAGAGCAGGCTCGAGGGGCCGAATGGCCAACTCCTGCTCCTAATTCTTGTATTTCACACAGGGTTGTTATGACCTAGAATACACAACCTGGAAGGGCAGTGGTACCAGTTCCCACAGGATCTTTCAGAAGGCATGTACTGGAGGAGGACCAAGTTGCAGGGTTATGGGGAAAGAGCAGGGGGGAGTGGGACTGATTGGATCGCTCTGTCACAGAGCCGGCACAGGCTCGATGGGCCCAATGGCCTCCTGTGCATGTAGGATTCTACGATTGTGTTGTAAGCTGGATCCAGGGCTCCCTGTGTGTACTGAGTGAAGTCAGAGTTCTCAGCTCAGTGTCCTTCTTCAGATCAATACTTCCACAGCCCACTGTGTCAGCACCTGCTCACCCTCGCCCTCCGGACACTCGCCTCCCCCCACCTCGCCCTCCGAACACTCGTCTCCCACCCACCCCGCCCTCCGAACACTCGCCTCCCACCCACCCCGCCCTCCGAACACTCGCCTCCCACCCACCCCGCCCTCCGAACACTCGCCTCCCACCCACCCCGCCCTCCGAACACTCGCCTCCCACCCACCCCGCCCTCCGAACACTCCCCCCCCACCCCGCCCTCCGAACACTCCCCCCCCACCTCGCCCTCCGAACACTCGCCTCCCACCCACCCCGCCCTCCGAACACTCCCCCCCCACCCCGCCCTCCGAACACTCCCCCCCCACCCCGCCCTCCGAACACTCCCCCCCCACCTCGCCCTCCGAACACTCCCCCCCCCACCCCGCCCTCCGAACACTCCCCCCCCACCCCGCCCTCCGAACACTCCCCCCCCACCCCGCCCTCCGAACACTCCCCCCCCACCCCGCCCTCCGAACACTCCCCCCCCACACCGCCCTCCGAACACTCCCCCCCCCACCCCGCCCTCCGAACACTCCCCCCCACCTCGCCCTCCGAACACTCCCCCCCCACCCCGCCCTCCGAACACTCCCCCCCCACCCCGCCCTCCGAACACTCCCCCCCCCACCTCGCCCTCCGAACACTCCCCCCCCACCCCGCCCTCCGAACACTCCCCCCCCCCCACCCTCCGAACACTCGCCTCCCACCCACCCCGCCCTCCGAACACTCCCCCCCCCACCCCGCCCTCCGAACACTCCCCCCCCACCCCGCCCTCCGAACACTCCCCCCCACCCCGCCCTCCGAACACTCGCCTCCCCCCCACCCCCGCCCTCCGAACACTCCCCCCCCACCCCGCCCTCCGAACACTCCCCCCCCACCCCGCCCTCCGAACACTCCCCCCCCACCCCGCCCTCCGAACACTCCCCCCCACCCTGCCCTCCGAACACTCCCCCCCACCCCGCCCTCCGAACACTCCCCCCCACCCCGCCCTCCGAACACTCCCCCCCACCCCGCCCTCCGAACACTCGCCTCCCCCCCACCTCGCCCTCCGAACACTCCCCCCCCACCCCGCCCTCCGAACACTCCCCCCCACCTCGCCCTCCGAACACTCGCCTCCCACCCACCCCGCCCTCCGAACACTCCCCCCCCCACCCCGCCCTCCGAACACTCCCCCCCCACCCCGCCCTCCGAACACTCCCCCCCCACCCCGCCCTCCGAACACTCGCCTCCCCCCCACCTCGCCCTCCGAACACTCCCCCCCACCCCGCCCTCCGAACACTCGCCTCCCCCCCACCTCGCCCTCCGAACACTCCCCCCCACCCCGCCCTCCGAACACTCCCCCCCCACCTCGCCCTCCGAACACTCCCCCCCCACCTCGCCCTCCGAACACTCCCCCCCCACCTCGCCCTCCGAACACTCCCCCCCCACCCTGCCCTCCGAACACTCCCCCCCACCTCGCCCTCCGAACACTCCCCCCCCACCTCGCCCTCCGAACACTCCCCCCCCACCCTGCCCTCCGAACACTCCCCCCCCACCCCGCCCTCCGAACACTCCCCCCCCACCTCGCCCTCCGAACACTCCCCCCCCACCTCGCCCTCCGAACACTCCCCCCCCACCTCGCCCTCCGAACACTCCCCCCCCACCCTGCCCTCCGAACACTCCCCCCCCACCTCGCCCTCCGAACACTCCCCCCCCACCCCGCCCTCCGAACACTCCCCCCCCACCCCGCCCTCCGAACACTCGCCTCCCCCCCACCCTGCCCTCCGAACACTCCCCCCCCCACCCCGCCCTCCGAACACTCCCCCCCCCCCACCCCCGCCCTCCGAACACTCCCCCACCACCTCGCCCTCCGAACACTCCCCCCCCACCTCGCCCTCCGAACACTCCCCCCCCACCTCGCCCTCCGAACACTCCCCCCCCACCCTGCCCTCCGAACACTCCCCCCCCACCCCGCCCTCCGAACACTCCCCCCCACCCCGCCCTCCGAACACTCCCCCCCCACCCCGCCCTCCGAACGCTCCCCCCCCACCCCGCCCTCCGAACGCTCCCCCTACCTTCATGGCCCGTGTATC